>NC_089535.1:21767601-21960403 GCF_963924715.1 Thunnus thynnus | reverse complement strand
TGAACAACGGTATGCACCATGTCCAACTGTGTTGTTCCCGAGCCAGCTGGTTCAAATGGAAGGCCATGCATTATTAATGAAGATGTAAGTGCACACTGACCCACAGGTCTCGAGGTGCTTGGCCTCCTTTCTCAGCAGGAGAGGAGAGGAAGAAATGGTCAGCTATGGTATGTCGCAGGGGGAAACCTGACCCCCCGCCTATACCTGCCGGTGACATTTTTTCCCTGTAGTCACCTCTGCACAAACACAAATATTGATTTCTACCATGTTTGCCAGATTGTGTTTCATTAAGACTTCTTGCTTAATGATTGAAATACATTGAAAGAAACACATATCCTTGAACAAATGCCTTAGCTATTTTCATGATGTGTTTTCATTTTACATTTTCTGACAATCTGAAGGTGTTTTTCATAAATTTTCACTCAGGTGAAAATTTTCACTCTTTTCTCTGCAATTGTATTAAAATTCAAAAACTTTTGCACTTTGAGGTGAACATGGATAAGTCAAAGGCTGATTCCTCAAACTTTTATTTGCTTTTTTTCACAGAAATGGGCTAAACCAAGCTTGGAACATTTCTAAAAGAAGAAGTAGGCTGGGGAACCAAATAGCAACAGCCTTGCTTCTTCTTTCAGAATGGTTATAATGGTCTCAGTGGAGCAGTCTGTCACCATTAACAGTACATCCACAGTCTGGTTGCAAGCTTAATAGTATTCCCATGGATTTGGAGTTGGATTTTGGAGCACTGCAATCATTGCCTTTTCAGCACTGAATTGCTTTCCCTGTGGAATAAGAACAAAGGACCTGATGGCACCTGATTGGTCTGTTCAAGTGAGCAGTAATTGTACCTTTATATTCTGTTCTGCTTGTTCTGTTTCTGTGGTGAAGGAATTTCACAGCAGGAGCACGAGTGGGGTAAATGACCCCTTATTCAGGAACTGTCATGTTACTAATATCCCCACTAATCACATCTTGGTTCAATATGGTAGGACGAATTGGTAAATGGACTGCATTTATATAGCAACTTTCTAGTCTCGACCACTCAAAGCGCCTTAAAATACATTTCAACATTCACCCATTCACAAACACAAAGATACACCGATGGCAGAGGCTGCCATGCAAGGTGCCAACCTGCTCATTAGGAGCGATATAGTCCTTCCTACCCAAAGTGCACAATGTTTCTATGCTCACCCATTCACACACACTCAGACACCAATGGCTGAGCAATTTGGGGTTCAGTATCTTGCCCAAGGACACTTTGACATGCAGACTGGAGAAGCTAGGGATCAAACCACCGACCTTGTGATTAATGGATGATCCAGACCTTGTGATTAGTGGATGACCCAGTCTACCTCCTGAATTAGTATGGTGGTATAGAATGTATTGCAAACATAGAATGTAGACAAAACATTGTTGTGTTCAGTGAAATCATCATTGGTTTCTACGTTGAAGCAGTCAGTGCCAAGAGCTTGATACATCATTAGATCATTTATAGTTTTAAACAAGGACTATCACGTTAATGCTGATGAAAAGCCTTTAGAGCAATATGTATAAATTTATTATCTCTAGACACTCATCTAGGTAAACTGTAGTCTGAAAGGTAAACTGTAATCTGAAAGGTCAGCAGTCAACAGGGATAAAGTTTAAATCATTTGAGCTTGAATTGAGCACAGTGGCAAGTCGTAACTGAAAATGGTACACAACACCTAAGGTCACTGCACGTTAAGGTTAAACATCACTGCTCTCTTCACAACGGTGCAAGAAGCACAAGGCAATACTTCTGGTGATGTGAGCAGACTTCTTGGAGCCAAGAAACACATATTAGATCTAGGTGAATGGTATTTGGTTTATGGTAAAGTTTCTTTCGCTTGGCTGAAAATGCCACTGTCAATTCGGTCATGACATACAATATGCTACTTTCTTGTTAATATCTTTCTGAAAGATCGCTTGAGAAACAAACCGAAACAATCATGATGTGATTGATGACTTTGGTGCAGACAGGTGTTTGCTGTTATTTGCTGACTTGCCTTGCTGACCAGACATAGATGAGAAGATTAATACCACTCCCATCTCTGTCCATTTAATATGAAGTTAGAGCCAGGAGATGCTTAGCTTAGCATAGCATGAAGACTGGAAACCGGGGGAAACAACTAGCCTGGATCTCAAGAGACTTTATTGACATTTACATAGGCACAGGGTACCTAAGCTTTACAATTACTCTGCATCTGCAAAATCTGCATAACATAAATTACAACATTATATATCTTCCATCAGGAAGTCACTACACTCAGCACATAACAACTATAAAACCATTATGTTGTCGTTACACTCTGGTTTTTGTATGGATTAAACAACAAGATATAATGTGTTAATTAATTATCTTTATGTAGCTGCTTCACCTTGTTTCCAGTCTTTGTACTAAGTTAAGCTAACCATCTCCTAGCTCCTGCTACCTTCATATTTACTGGACTGCTCTCAGCAAGAAAATAAATAAACATATTTCCCAAAATGACTATAAAACTATTCCTTAAACCTTATCAGCAGTGCTTATAGGTCTACTTTTGTACTGAAATAAGTGGAGTAGTTCAAACCAACAAAACAAACTGAATTTATTATGTACTGTAAGGTCAAGGCTTACTGATGTGAGTTTGAAAAAAGATGTGGTTGCTTATCTTTAAGAAAGAACTACAAACCTGAAGTGACTGTGAAAAGTTAAACAAAACAATAAGCAAAGTGATTTGTAATTTGCATTTCTAGTTTGTGGTGCTCAAAGCAACCCATTACTCTTTCCAGAAACATTGTACTGATTGCTCAAGATGTACTAATTCATTTAAAATCCTAAATGCCACTACAGGGAGAAGCCGAAGACATGACAAGCCCCCAGGGACAGAGTTGTGTTGTGCTCCATTGTTGGCTAATATTGGATTAACATGTAGAATTTGAATTGCATTTTTACCTCAGTTTACATATTTCTGTTATCACATTTCACCTAACATGTCCCATGTTTCACTCAGTATTCTCACGTTTCATTCTGTATGCTCAGTAGAGGTTTATATACACTGTTTTCATATTTCATTCCAAACACACCTGTTTCATTCTGTGTACTGATTAATTATTCATGAAATGCTATGGGTTCATGTACATACAGCATGTACATTTCCTGTATTGTGACTGTATTTCTGCACAGCATTACCGGTGTCTTGCCACATTCAGGAAGCTGCCTTTTTCTTTCAGACCCATGGAAGACCTTCATTTCATCATGACACTTGTCCCTGATCACATGACCTCAGTCATTGTACCAGATGATATCTTCTACACAATGTGTTGCTCGATACTCACACATCCTCTTGGATTGTCTTGCTTTCATATGAAAGAGGCTGAATATGTTACTGAACACTTAAGGGACAAACACCATTTTATTCTTTTTAGTCAGACACTTAAAGAGAACAAGGGAAGTGCTCCAAATCCTTTTTATGTGATTCTGTATTGTCCCCACTGATAAAAAACAAAGATTGCATTGATTTAGTCCAAACGCTGAATGTGTTTGCATTAATATCCTGAGATCATTAAGGATATTAAAGTGTTCTATTAAAGTCTTGCAATTTACAATAACAATATGTCCTTTTTAAACCTGTAGTGCAGAACTTTTACATATAAATGAATGTCCATTTCATTCAAGCCCTTGCCAGATGAGTTCACACAATGCTGATTAAGCCTGTCACTGCCATATAAATCTCTCTGTATTTAACAGTATACAGAGTTTTTAAATCTCATGTCGGGCACGACATTCCCATGCTGGTTGTTTGGCCATTAATCATGCGGCTCTTCTAGACTTTTTAAATGTTATCGGACCAAATTGATCAAATACTGATAGTGAAACAAGTTATTTTGTGGGGGTTGTGTGACACTCAAAACAATTCCACCATTCTATCCATATATACATCTATATCCACCATTTTACAGCCACAACAGTAGGTTACAGCCAGTAGTGTACTGGCCATCGGGCATACTGGGACAAATCCCGATGGGCCGGTGGCCTGTCAAAAAATACGTTTTTGGGCCAGTGAACTATCAAAACATATGTGTTTTTACCAGCCCTCTCTGTGTGCCTGTCATTCAGATTCACAGCTGAGCGCCCTCCTTTATTCGTATTGCCAGACGGGGGAGACAAAAGTCCCGCGCTCCAGCTTTAAGGCAGCTAGGAGAAGCATATATCCTACTTTAACCAAAGCAAATATAAAAGAGGGACAAAAGTAGCTGAAATATCCATGAAAATATTTAGAAAATTGTTATACAGTTATAGTGTTGCAAAGTTTTCAATAGCATCAGTGTTATTTAGAAACACAAGATTCTCCTGGATAATGTAATGACCTAATGGGTTTATGTTATTGCCACCAGTTTTAATTATTTCAACACATAGTTTCTGAGAAACCACTTTTTGTTCATCAGTTTGGCATAGCTCTAAATACAATTATACCCATGAGCCATGGTCACTGTTGCTATGGAGAAGAAGCCTTTCGGATGCTGTGAATCAGAGCAGTAGCGAGTTCAGAATGCAACAAAATCCAAAAACAAATTAATTCAAGCAGCAGACTGTATTGTCAGTTGTCTTAACAGCAAACAGTACCAGTCAAAAGTTTGGATGCACTTGTGTCCAAACTTTTGACTGGTACTGTAAGTTTTAGCTTTAACCCACTGTTAGCAACACATGTAAAAAAAAATTTAAAAAGTAAGCCCTGTGATTGGATGTTTCATGCCAAGATGCTTTTCAGGAGTCAGAATTAACTTCTCCCCTGAAGTTTATATGTACAGTGGCTTGTACCTACAACTTTTAATCATAGGACTAGACATTTTGTAATGCTGTTGTTAATCTTACTGATTACCATACTGATAATTCAACTGGGAGATTTTCATGCTGATCCAGACAGTAGTAGTGCTCTTCGAGTCAAATAACATTATCCATGGGAGAAATGAATCGGGACTTTTATTTCCGGATCCAGAGTAGCCTGAAATAGCTTATCCCACTTTGCAACTTTATAAAAACTTGAAAAACCAAAAACACAAAAGTGAAAGTAAAAGAGAATAGATGAACAGTGTGTTTATTTGCTATAACTTAAGCTGCAACCGTTGGCATGTTTGACTTACTATACATTAGCTTACTACCTACAGTAGTAAGAGCATGACCTCTGAGGCCAAGAGGCATTATATTAGCTAAATACATTGTGTGGGGTCACAGTTTATGTTTTAAAAAAAATCTGTTCACGATTAGCATATCAATAGTGTGAAAGCTGGTCCTGGATGCTATCGGAGTGTAGGGTAACCGTTAGCAATTAGAAGCCAGGTTTTCTCTACCTCCATCTGGTTTAAAGAAATTGTACAAATTTCGACAGCAAATCCACCATTATTATTGTTATTAACTGTAGGAAAATGGAAAGCTTGTAGGCATAGCAACAGTAACTTAGGGGGGCGGGGCTTATTGAAAGGTCAGCTTCATCATACATCATTACAGCTTTTTCTCCTCTTTACTCCTCTCTTCTTTCTCTTTGTTTTTACATTACTCCAGGTAGTTTATTCACATCTGAGTCTCAGTTCAAAAAGTCTTTTTGTCTTCAGTTTGAGCAACTTTAATTTCTGGACTACGTCCTCTATGATGCAGCTCACATAACTGAAGAAAATGCTAAAAACACAGAGTCAAACATACTCTTTTCCCAAAGGCACTGACAGTTGCAAATGCAAAATAATTAAGGAGAAGTTACTTTGCTTTGGGGAATGATAAGGAATCTTTTACTTAATCTAAACATTTATTCAATATTTTATAGAAAGATCCTGACTAGAGGGGTTTAGGATCAGCCAGAGTAAAGGATGAAACTCAGCTTTGTGTCTGTTCCAGCGTGATCACATTAACTGGGAGATGACTCAGCCTCGCATCTGAACACAATGTGGATTAGGAAGAGGCGATGGAAAGATGTTTCAGACCTGCGCTACCATAAATGGGACATAACTCCAAATTTGTTTGAAACAATTGTACTTTTGCTCAGTGTTGTGCAGAAGATGGAAAAAACTGTTGCTTATTTCTTGTATCATATCTGGCCTGTATCATACATTTTATTATAACCACGTGATAGTATGAAATATATATTTGTCATTTCAAAATCTATGCTTTACACACTTTATTATCACATATAACCTCTGTGAGCATGACTTTAAATGATGTAGGCTGGAAAGACCTGTTGATGCCAGTACAAAAACTGTTGCCAGGCAACTGTTCAGTCTTGCAACTGTTTTCAATTCATTCCAATTCAGCCAATTTTTTGTTCCAAAGTTTAGAGTGTGAGTTTAACATTTATGGATGCTGCACAAACAGTCCTTCAGAACAATGACTGTGTTCAATATTTAATAAAACCTCCCTTGTTTCATGTATGTTTTTAAATTAACACTGAAGAACTTCCTCCTAATTCATCTCTCATGTCATGTAAATGTACAACGCTGTAAAGATTTGGAAAAAAATATCAGAGGTGACATTTTTTCAGCTTTTAATAGATATGTTCATCAAGGTTAATTGCTGTCAGCCACAAACTGAAATTCATATGGACATAATAGTTCAGGCAAATATTTTGAGTCTGCAGTTCAATGTCCTCTTAAACTTGTACAATTACATTCCAAAATTATTTGTAAATTTGGCGTTTGGGAATTTTAATTACCAGTTGCAAGCACACATAATCTCATATTCCACCTGTCAGGACTCCAGATATGTTCATTTGAATATCGCAGTTTTGTTTCCATGGTTATGATTCACAAGTATGGGCCATTTTTAGTGGGGATTAATATAAACATTACCAGCTCCTGATTCTAGCCATAAAGATCCAGTATGAAAATGTTTGTTCATTGCAAATTTGTACATTATAAAACTCTCATCACCATCTTGACAATGGTGGGCGTTAGTAAGAAGCATTGTGAAGCTACAGACCTGTTAAAAAACATCTCAAAACCACAAGCCATGTCAAGGTAGACAGCTTGTCAACATGAGCAATAAGCGTCGGTGCATGTACTCAAATATCTGAGGGGGAAGGAAGTTGTGAATATTTTACGCCTCCTACTCAAGGTGAAACATTTAAAACTGTATTTGTGCATACTTTGTAGCTCATATCCTCGAAGCTACAAATCAAGGATATACGTTAATATGATATAACAGATTGGAGGTTTATGGCCTCCTTAGTTTATTTAAAATTATGCTGGATACACCTTTCCTAATGGTGATAGCTGCACTAACGTCCTTTTTTGCACAGAGGATGTCATTAAAACACTCCAGCTGGGACTCTCTGGCTTTATTATCTGATCGGAGTCAATGGTCTGGTAATGTGGCAGACACCACATTACGTACAATATATGGAATCTAAACAGAAATCTGAAATAGCAACATTCATTGGGCCACCAGATGTTTTTGAAGAAGTTATTAACTGGCCTAATTTCTGACCAATTTAGTTTACATTCTACTTTATTTTATGGCTGTTTTCTGTCATAAACGATGATGCTACATCTTTCTGAATTGTGTCCTTTATCCTGAAATTTAAAAAAGCACCCTTTTCATGTTCTCTGTGTTGGTCAAAATATATGTCAAAATACAAACATTTTAGAGTATCTATAAATCAAAATCCCTCTCTTTTCTCTTACTGTCACCTGTTAATATGTTTTTGATGGCTCATCCTGCACTCTGTTGTAAACATACATTTTATCCAAACAACTATGTTTTGGAGAGACCAGCGGACCCCTCCTATTATATAAAATCAAATTCGACCTTGGTCAAAGTAGTGGAGTGGTGTCATAGGTCAGAGGTGTTTGGTTACCAGTCGGCAATAGTGCTGTGGTTGTGGTTTAAGCTGATGGAATTTATTCATTTTTTCCTCTCTCTCCACTTTCTGATCCAACAATGCAGATACAGCAGGAGTGAGAGGAGGTTATACTGTATTTTATTGGTTTTATGGTGGCGCCCCCCTTCTTTGCATCAACCTGTTCCAGTAATGTTAGTTCTACATTAGATGGAGAACTTATTTCCATACAGCCCGTCAAATCACTTCATTTTTAACTATATCTGCATAAAGCAGTAATGTCAGCATTCTATCAGGCAGAGGAGGCAGTCATACTGACTAACTGCCAGATAGCAGCCTGCAACACACAGTGTTGCCAACTATTTTCAATGGAAAGTAGCTAAAGCAGCCATTAAATTCACTAGATGTTGCCAGATTACACTGTATGCTAATTTACATATCCGTAACATCAACAACATCCATAACTATTCACATGCTGTAAATACAAAAGTTAAGATTTGTTGCTAGGCTCTTTTAAAAAGAAAAAAAAAGTTGCTGAAAGGATCCTAAAAATCGCCAAATCTAGCAAAAAAGTGTCTGTAAGTTTTCAACACTGCAAACAGAGACAGCACCACATCCCTGCAGCCAGCTGAGATGACATTAGCATTTCTGATATTTCCCCAAAGACCTTTTTCTCTTACTCTTGATCAGAAAAATAATATTTACTATTAAAAAGCATGTTGACATTGTTTTTAACTGCAAAATGGGTAAATGACTAAATATAATTTCAGCTAACAAACTCTCGGTGGATGATGGTACATATGTTGCAATATTGTTGATGGAAAGTTGTCTGACAGCAAAAGTAACAAATGGGTCATTTAAATAGAGGGTGATATCCAGCTCCAAATCACTGTGGGTTTTGGGCATTTGATTAAAAAAACAATATCCTGCTCACACATTTGTTTTGCTCAGAAAAAGTGTAATATTATGGAAACTAAAGATGCTCTAAGTGCCATTTTACTAATTAACTAAGTGCCATATACTGTCTAGATACAGCCATAATCCAGATCACGCCCAAATAAAAACATCCCTGAACAGTCAAGGTCTGGAAAATGGGGACGTTTCAGCCTGCAAAGACAACATCTATGATATTTATTCATTCTGATTTAAATGTAAAAATGATTGCATATTGTAGTTTTAAATGAGTGTTGTGCCCTTTAAAATTTATCCTAATATCTCTCCTCTGGAGTATCTTATCCCACACTCACACATCCCTGCATGATATGATAGAAGGAAGTGGCAATTGGATTTCCATCCTCGCGCTGAAATCCGATAGACTGCTGCCAAATGCTAATCTCTTATCTACCTGTCCATCATTGCAGAACAGCATGACAAAGCAGAGATGAACAACACTGAGTAATCTGGAAGCGGTGCTTCTTCTGGAGGACAGCTGTTCTTTGTCACATCGTGGAGCTTGTTTGGTGACATGTGGCTTACCTCCTGACTAAGCACAGTTGGTGTGATGATAACCAGATGCCACCTGCCAACTGATGCTCCAGCCTTCCCATTAAATCAAGGCTTTATCAAAACACTGTCCTTTCTCCTCCTCGTCAAACTGGATCAGAGGATTTGCTCTGACAGACTGAACATTGTTTACCTTTTGGTTAAGCAAATGCCCCATCACTTTTTGCACAATCTTGGCATTTTCTAAATTGAATTTAAAACGTGCACGTACATGGTCATTTCTTTAATCCTCAAGTTTGATTAAAGATTTGAAGATGTGTTCTTTCCCTTAGACAATCTGACATCTTCGTCTTGTGATGTAGATTTATTAGCAGATCTGACAAAGCCCATTATTCAGCATCAGTCTTAAGAGCTGACAGTGGATCTGGCACCAAGGCATTATGGACCACAAGCATCCATTACTACCAAAACAAGGGAGGGCCAAACACAACGTCTGACAGCTTGAGCTTTTGAATTTAATTAAATGTGTCACAGGTTTCTGCCTATTTATGGCCTGGGTGCAGTAATAGGGACAGGCTGTATCTCCTGCGAGCACAGCAAGAAAATTTACCTCATTTATCTCCCACTGTGAACAGAAAGCTACATATTTTCAAAATGTGGCAACTTGGGAGATGAGGCTTTAACAACATGCCAGACTTGTGAAATAATTTGTTAGAGAGAAGATAAGGGTGAAAAAACATAAGATAAAAAAACATATTTTGCAGGATGAGTATTGACTGACAGCTCCTAATATTGTAATCCTTAAAAGAACTTAATTTAAATTTACGGATTTAATTCCGACATCACGATGATGACTTAAAATCTGTACCAGAAAGCTGCCCAGAATAGACTTTATGGATTGATATTTGATTTGTCTGAGCATTTTCAATGAAATGAACTTCATTTTTTGGCAGTGCTAATCAATCCATACTGAAAGAAAGCACACGTTATCATAGCAGATCCCAGACAGGGTAGTGCTAGCTTTTGTCTCTGATAAAAAATTGATTTGTCCTAAGGCATACAGGCTGAATAATGTATTTTAGGACTGATAATCATTCATGTCTTGTTTTTGTATTATGCAATACATTCAGTACTGTAATTTGATAATGAAAGATGTGGGGCTTTGTCTATTTTGTTACATTCTACTGAAGATCAAAGTTGAGACATAAAGTAGATAAAAGTTTCCCTCGGGTGTCAGAAACAATTACACTTGTATATAAATAGCGATGAATAAATTAAAGAGACTGAATTTATGGCAGGATCTATGCCTGAACCCACTAAAAACCAATTTCAAGCAATATGCCTGGTTCAAAATCTTCAAGCAAAGAAAAGCATATCCACTCCACTTAAGGCTTTCAGCAACACAATTCAATCTTTCAAAGTGTTTGTGGATACCTCTCTATGCCATATGTGAATGCTGAACATTTCATTTCAAAACCATGAGTATTGTTATGCAAACATAACAGCCACCACTCTTCTGGGAAGGCTTTCCTTGAGGAACTTAAAGCAAGACTATGTAACATCTGCTGAGCAGCAGTAACAGAAGCCTCTGCTGCCACAAGTGGTAATTACAGGACACTGGTGCATTTAATTCTGTTGATAACATGACGACCAAAAATCTGTCAGATGTAAGTAAACATTTTCTTTGGTCGCACCAATGCGCCTGAAATTTCTCTCCTGTGTTTCTGTTTGTACTTTCAGACATCAGCCTTATTTTGCTGTTTCCTGATCGCTTTCAGCCATATCAGAGTTGTGTGAAGTTACTGTTGATGAAAACATTTCTATGATTATGTGTGGATAGGTCTTCAGCTAATAAACAACAGTTGATTGGCCTGATGAGCCCTTCAGTGATTTACAATTACTTGTTATCTCACCAATATGTAACATTAACAACAGAACTAAGATCCATGCCAGCAGCCACCAGACTGTATTTTACGTGGTGTGTGAAGATGATGTGGATCATAGTGGATCGTAATGTAAGTCTGTCAGTATAACGCTAGCTGTTAGCGACTACATTTTAGCACACATCTGCTGTGGATTCAGATGTTGATGATCACGGAAATAAGGTCAGCCAGAAGCAGAGTGAAGGATGTCACAACAATACGTGTTGAAGTCTGTTCCCCTCCAAATAGTGTTCCCTCATGTTACAATAGTGTGTTACCTTACATCAAGGTAAAATAAGTTGTTTAGGCTACCAGTTGGAGAAGTGCTGTTTGATGCACCAAGAGCCTGTCATCTGCAGCTCTTCATCAGACATCTAGCTGTGGCTGCCTCTGCTTGAACTCTTCCTCTCTGCAGTATTTCTAACTGACCTGCCTAACAAAGAGCTCCAAATATCTCCAAATCTTCGTCGACTTGTTTTTATTAAAGAGTACACCACTAATGAAGCTCCAGTAACGAAGCTTTGCTAACTCAGCGATAAACACATTTTATTTCCTATAAGTTCCTCACAATAAAAGCCTTCTGTTAATTTGTCAGTGGAAAGCTTATATGAAGCAGCAGCAGCAGGAACTGGAGTCACATCCAGGTAACTACCATTTCACACAGGTGACTGTACCTGCTCAATCCAAGTTTCATAGTGCAAGAACAGGCACTCAGGGCGCAGAGTCTGAATCAAAGAGGCACCATTCTCCCTATTACAAGTCAGTGTACCATCAGAATGACTTTAAAGCTGTTGTTTTAAGGTAAAATAGTTGCATAATGTTGCTTTAATGTTTAGTAATAACAAGGCCTGGCTCACAGTCACCATTCCAAAGAATCCCAAAGTTGTTGGATGGGGTTGAGGTCAGGGCTCTGTGCAGTCCTGTCAAGTTCTTCCACACCAAACTGGGTAAACAACTTCTTTATGAACCTTACTTTATTCATGGGGACAATGTCATGTTGAAACAGGAAAGGGCCTTCCCAAAGCTATTGCCAGAAAGTTGGAAGCACACTATTGTCTAAAACATCATTGTATGGTGTAGATTTCCCATAAAGGAATAGTTCGAAATTTTGGGAAATAGCACAAGGTCGATCTCCTGTCTTTATACACTCAAAGGCATTGTGCACATTCAATTTGAATCTTTTTTATGTTACAGTAATCCCTCCTCAAATATTTGTGATTTGATGTCTTTAGAAATTGTCAATTTAATTTAATTAGCTTTAATAATATAATATATAAACAAAAGTCGCTTTTCTGTGTGTTTTTATTTGTATTTAACTCTGTTTAGGGTACTTGGTTCCTTCCAGCTAGAAAGCACTAGTAGTGAAAGTAGTTGCTCAGGGGGGTGGTATTCAATTGGTTGCAACCTGAAAACTCACCACTAGATGCCACTAAATCCTATACACTGGTATTTTAACATTAGATAACCAACAGTGCCAGTTCGCTAACCGGCTAACATTACTCCTGAGTTAAAACTTGCAGTGCATAATAGATTAAGTCTGCCAGATAAATCTTTCTGTATTTCACAGTATACCAGAGTTTTTAATCTGGTGTCAGGTTTGACATTCCCACGCTGGCAGGATGAATGCATGAATGCAGACTTCCGCTGACCAAGCCAGCTAACTTCTGATTAGTTCTATGCTAACTTGAATAGGGATAAAATAATTTAATTGTGTGGCTCTTTTAGACTTTCCAAATGTTATTGGACCAAACTGAACAAATTCTGATAGTGAAACAAGTCTTTTTTGGGGGGTTGTGTGACAATTTATCCACCATTTTACAGCTGCAACAGTAGCGATGGAGTAGGCTACAGCAGAGCCTGTAACGTGATGTGTCTACAGTGTTTTTGTAATTACTTTCAATGCCAGAAGGGGGAGACAAAAGTCCTGCACTCCCGTTTTAAATTCTCCTTTAAGTTCACTCATTAACATCTAATCTCTCGTTAGTTCCATACATATACAAATACTGACATTTAAAGACAACAAGTTGTGAATTTAGAGGGAGTTCTTGAAATTAAAATGTCAAACTCTCCCATGATCTAGAACTAAGGGACCTGAGCCAAACTATGAAAAACAGCCTCAGACCAAATGCACACATTTGGATTGGGGTGTCCACACACATTTGACCATATACTTTATGAAAAATATTATTACCTGTGAAGTTATTAAAGCATCATGAAATAGTTATTTCCCCACACTCTCACATATACTCTAACACTGAGCTGAAGGCAGGAGTGGTTGTCTTGCAGTTTACAATAGCATCAAACACACTTTGAACATTTCCACCCATGAAAGCTTGGTAGATAAACATTTGTGCTTAGTCATTATCCTTTCCTTTCATGCCCTAAATTTAGTAAGCCTGAATTTGTATAGATGACCCAAATTTGAAGGCTATTGTATACTTTCTCTATTTATATATTCTCTACTACTGTCACTAATCAGACATAAGAATAGAGACAGCAGCTTTAAGTGAAAACATTAAGGCATTAACTGCAGAGGTGTATATAAGATTTTTTTGTAAAACTGATAGTATGCACAATATCAGTGCACTGAAAGCTCAGATAAGGAAGTAATTGTGAATGCATTTATTTAATTAAAAATAATCTGAATAGAGAGCATTTGCCACAGCTTTGTATTTGTTCCTTTTAGCAGAAATAGACAGGTTGACTATAAATACATCTGTAAAGACGAGCTGTTTGTCTACTCTGCCATCACAATGGAGTACTTTCAGCTCACAAAGACATGTAGTGTGATCGGTGGCTGCCAAGGTAACCTGCTTCTGCGGCTGAGGGCTCTGAAAGGACCTGACAGGGTTAATTAATTAGACATGAGGTGACAAAAACAGAAGCAACATCTGAGACCACCAGAGACAACAGGCAGAGCCAGGTTCAGCCTCCCAACTATGAATAGAACCTCAAACTTTTCAGAGAGGCTTGTTCCTCTTGTTTATTTAGAGAAACTACAAGAATTACTTCCACACCTGACATCCTCATCTTTTAAAATATGGAGCTTAATTTCAGTGCACTCAGAGGAAGAGCAGTAATGAAAGGAAAAGCCATTAGCTGTGCATATAAGAACTGCCTCCCTGCCTCTTTACGGGCAGACAATCATCCAGAAAAAAGAAGTAGATAATGTTTGGAGTACAAATGACAGTCCATATTTCCATGGCAACAGCCCAAGACAGCATTTTAGCACAATTTAATATTTGATAGGACCCCTTCCCGTAATGGAAACCTTGTGTTCGAAATGAACCTAATGGGAGAAGATCACAACAGTTATGCATCCTATGTATTCTACTTTCACTTCTATTCTATCTTATTTTTATTATCAAGTGGGTTATATTTTCCATCTTATGTTACATTTATGTTTTTAACATTTATGTTTATTGTATGTCTATTCTCATGTGAAGCACTTGGTGCACGTAATTTCTTTGTTGTAAAGCACTTTGAGCTGCATTTCCTGTATGAAAGGTGCTATTTAAATAAAGTTTATTATCATTATTATTAACAGAAAGGATGTAGTCAGCGGTCTGGATGTTAGCTACAAAAACAGAAAACAGACAAACTCATGAGTCGACTCATTACTCATTACTTTTTGTAATGTGCTGATGGGTGAAATTCAGCTTTCTGTGGTAATCAAATAAGCAAAGTCTGTATGGTTTGTTGTTTTAAAACACAACAAACAAAGACAGAAATCATCACCTACAGCTGTTCTAAACACAACTGTATTTATTTGAGACAAAAGCACCCTGTGGGCATTGTGTAAAATCCATGGCCACATCCAATGCATATTAAACAGTCATCACTCAATGCTCAGTGAATTATCATACACAAATAAAAATGTAATTGGACTCCTGTACAGATGAAGAAGGAGGGATCATCTGACAAACCCATTTAGAAAAGTTGATGTAAAACAGACAGCTGCAGGCAAAACACAGCGTCACAATGATCTAATTACTTTCTTCCGCACATCCTCCACAATTACTGTACAGCTGCCTCCCCAAATCACTGGGTATGTTAATAAGTAAAATATCTCATGCTACAACTCTATTACACTGAAACAAACAGAGAAGTCGCCGACTGAGCAGGCTGGCTAATTGGAGCTGTGAAGTCCTTCAGGTGTTTGTTATGATATGTCAGGAATTTAATTTTGAGATATGTGTTGCTGTATTTCATTTAACGACTTATGGAAAGTCTTACCAGAAGAGTAGAGGCTGTTATATGAGTATATGGTTGTTTCTTTTGGTTTGGTTTAAAGATCCCCTTCAGACATGTTGCATATAAAATATCTTACTTTCAATAATAAATTGTGTCTGATGTGTTTTTTTTTCCACAAAAAAAAGTCCAAAATCCTTAAAATTACATCTACTCCTTCCCCCCTCAGAATCTATGAATATATACATATTTGAAATTTGTGATAGTTTCAGTTTTCCACATCACACTTGTGTAAGTTGAATGGATTGGCTCCAAAGCAGTTGTGATGTCACAAATCATGCTCGTAGGTACAGTCTTAAATTAATTAATTAATTAATTAATTAATTATTTTTTAGTAAGAACAGAGAAACTTTCCTCTTTCAGCAGATGAAAGTGAAAACGCCTTCCAGTGTCAAACTCTGCACATACATTATTCTGCACAGTGGAGCTCAAACAACCAACTGAGGGAACTTTTTTATTCAATTTGTGCATTTACAGACAAGGTTTCACCACTCCAGAACATAGACAAAGTGTATATTAAAAAAACCCAACAACAAATCAAGCCATTGTAATGTGGTTATATTGTGTCTGTATTACCAGATGAGCAATCTTGTCTTTTTTGCAATGGTCATGGTGATAAGCGGCATTGTGGTATTCGTGTAGGAGACTGATGGGTGTGAGGTCTCCTATGAGGCAGAGGGAAGGTGAAAGTGGAATGCTGTGACCCAAGATTTGGGAGATGGGCCAGAAATTTTGGGTTGGTGTGCAAAGCCATACTGAGTGTAGTTGTCTGTGGTGTTGAGAGTGCATATGTTGGTGTCAGTGAAACCCATTAAGTGCATCCTGTCTTGAGTTATGTGTGTTCTGTGTATGGTCTTATATTGAATGAACTGTTATCTGGGCTGGTCATCAAGAAGATGTTATTGCAGATTTGTTTCCAGAGGGTTGCATCAATATTTGGTTTTTGGTTGATGAGATAGGTTTGTATAATTTTGACAGTGGTTTCATGGATGTAAATATTGTAAATAGGTCTTTTACTAATGGTGGTGGTAGCAAGTTATTATGTGATATCTTTTTTTTCCTGAGTGTATTCTAAAAAGTGTGTTAGAAAATGTTCTTGGGTGAGATCAAACTTCTGGGTTAATTCGTGGAACCAAAAATATCTAGTGTTGCAAGTAAAAAAGTCCAATTTTCACGGTCAAATGCTTTCTCTGCATCTAATGATATGATGGATGTGTTACACTTTTGATTTTTGGATATATTTATTAGGTCGAATAGGCGGTGCATATTATTCTAAGAGTGTCTAATTTTGATGAAACCAGTTTGGTCCAGATTAATTAAAATATGAATGACTTTTTCCAATCTCATAGATAGTGCTTACTAATAATTTTGATGTCTGTGCTGATGAGTGATAAGGGCGGGTAGCTTGAGCAGAGAGAAGGATCCTTGTTAGGTTTGAGGAGAACTGAGATGAGTGCTGAATTTAAATGTGGTAGTTAGGTCAGGCATGCAAGGTTGCTGTAGAAAGTTTGAAATGTTGATATATCATTTGGAGTGTACATGGTATTCCCCTCTGAGTTTTTAATAGTTTGTGTAATAGTTTTTTCTTGTTGTCACCTGAATTGATTTGCCAGACATTTCCCTGATCAGTCACTGTGTTCAAAGAAATTATGTTGTAGCTTCTATATGAGTAACTGGATCTTGTTTATGATGTTGTTAAGTTTGTAATTTGTGTCAGTTCTTTTTCTTTATATCATCAGATTGATTTGTAGCTAGTATACCATTCAGTTCTCCTTCTCTGCTCAAGTTCTCTTTCCAGTTTTTGCTCTTTCCTTTTTTTATTGGTGGAGTGTGATTATTTTTCCCCTTATCACTGCCTTGGCTGTTTCCCAGAGTAGTATAGGTGAGGTTGTTGGAGAGTCATTTAGTTCGATGAAAGATGTCCAGGCCTGCAAGTATGTATTGAAGTAAGATTCTGCAAGCAATGATGTGTTGAAACACCATCTTGTGCATAAGGGTGGTTTCATTAATAAAAGTGAAGTTTACTGGAGCATGATCAGAAATAATAATGGGGTGGATTTTTACTTCCTGTGTCTTTAATATGATTGAGTTGCTAGTGAAGAAGTAATTAATTCAGGAACAATAATTGCGATGGAGTGAGTAATATGTATATTCTCGTTTAGTAGGGTTTTTTTAGCTGCCAAGTCCATCACCAAGACCAAAGTCAGCCATCTACTGTTTCAGATGATTGCCACAGTCTGGATTTAGTGATGTTTGATCAGTCAAATTTTGGATAAATAACAATAATAATATGATAATGGTTGTATCAGAGAAGATCATTCATTTTGAAAATAATTCATGAAAAAATGATGGGCTGTCTTCATTTGGACCATATAGGTTAGCTATTATTAACCCCAATGGAACCATTAATTATTATGTATCGTCCATCAGGATACGCTGTGATTAAGTTATTGCTATACAGTTGTTGTTGTTTTTTTGTTCAACACTGCAACACCTCTTTTCTTTAAAGTATAAGAATTGGCAAATACCTTGTTGACCCAGTTTGATTTTAATTGGTCAAGATTTGAATTGATAAAATGCATTTCTCGCAATAGACAGAAGTCTCCTTTAAGTTTTGAAAGATGGGATAGTACTTTAAGTCTTTTTGCTGGTGAATTAAGACCCCAGATGTTCCTGGTTATACACTTAATTGATGACATTGATAGGTTTAAGGAAGGTTGTCACCGATAAGAGTTGTTAAATAAATAACAATAACAACAACAATAATAATAATAAAAACAACAATAACAATACCACGACTAATAACAGAAACAACAATAGTACACACCATCATTGTCATCGTCATCATCATCATCATCATCATCATCATCATCATCATCATCATCATCATCATGAAAAAGCTGCTAATCTGCTTCATCAAGACTGTGGGTATGGTTTAAGCAGTTGTGACTGACATTGGCCTGGCAGTGTTAGAAAACAGCCTCACAACTGTTGTCAGATTATGATTCAAAATTGCTGGATCTTCATTGGTACATGGAAGTACTGTATGTGACATCACCTTTTTTCAACTCAGCCCTGCCCACTTTAAACCAGTGAAAAAAGGACAATCTCTCATGTGAGAGACTTATGGTAAGAAGCTGACTGAGAAAACTGTTTTTCAATGCCTTTGAAATCATCATTAATGTGGGGATATACTGTTGCATTCAGCTTATAAATCCTTTTGTAACAGGCTTTTCAGCCTCAATGGGCATGGCTTTTAAGTATGCAAGTTCAGCTTTTACTTTTTTAGGTTGCAGGTTGATATAGAGCTACATTTCTGCCAAAATATTAAATGACTCACTACATTCCAAAGTTTCATCTTCAAACACATAAGCATCAAAGGTCTGGTCACAAGCATTGGTGAAATAAAGGATGAGGACAATACGCTATCATGATACCCAAACACCTTGGCGCCTCACGATATCAGCCATGATGCTCTCATGTACTTGAGGAAGAAAGGCGTGCTTAGCTTGCATGCATAATTGATCGAGTCACTGGGTTAGATGAAAGATGGATTTGCTGTTGTGCACAATGACAGGCGGAAAGAACATTTCCCTTTGGCTGGGCCCTAATGTGAAAGGAAATGGACTGCCACTTATCGCAGATGCACTGTTATGGATGTCTTGTTTCTTGGGCGAAGCTGCTCTGGCTGTTGCCAAAATGGATACATGATGTTCAAATGGTTAAGATGGAGGATTTATAAATAGGACTGCATATCAAGTCATATATAGATTTAATGGCACTTATTTTATTAAGAAAAGTGCTTGGCTGGGCAAGTCATTCACCATGTAGATACAAGGTCTTGAATTTGAATTTCGGTTGTATGTCATTTCTCATTCTGTCCCAGTCTGTCCTGGATCACCAAAGCAGCAAAGAAAGAAGAGTGGTCCAGAAGTTACTTTCTGCATAATTTCATTGAATCCAGTATTCCCTTCTTTTTTTTTTTTTCTTTTTTTTTGTATCTGTGTGGTTCTTTATGCTCACAGCTTTAGCTGCCAGTAGGCACAGATGGGGCTTTCGTCACCTATTGAAGTAAGAGTCCATACAGCAGGGCAGAACTGTTTATCTTTCTCTGCTTCATCCTCCTGAAAGATTAATTTGATATTTTATTGAAGCTGCTTTATCTATGTAATCTAAGTAATGAAATGAAAGTTAGGGCTGCAACTGAAGTTACAGACTTACAGACTTATGACTTATATTCACAACAATTACATTTCACTTCACGTAGCACCAGGGCAAGATTCACTTGCTATAGTGGCCTGAAAAATGAGCTGTGGATCCCATGTTCCTCCCACTGTCTGCGCCTTGTGTATGTATCATGTTGCCTTAATACCTACAATAATTGGATTTTTGGCCACTTGGGCAGTGGAAACATCTTTTAAACACTTTTTTTAATCACTTTTAAAGTTGATATGGCTAACTTGTTGCTTATTAACACATCCATTAGACACATAGCAACATAAGCATTTATTTGGAATTGCGCCACCTGGTGAATTTAAGTTAAATTTTCACTCTTTTTAGCTCTATTTTTGGTCTTCACCAACTCCTGAGGGAAATACCAGGCTAATTACCTGCTAAATGCTCAACTATGTTCACCAGCTAGTCGCTAACTGTTCCTGTCTGCCATTCGGTGCACTGACTGTATGTAAAGATGGACGTCATGACATCTCCCCATAAGTGAAGCCAAAACATTTCAATCACCCCCTGGTGGCTGGCTGCAGGACATGTCATAAATCCAACCAAACTAAAACATCACGACAGATAAATTTTTCCCTAAGATGGTTTCTGACATTTTAAGTAGTTCTTATCACGCTGATGTATGTTCAAGTGCTCATTTTTCTTATAATTTTGTTTTTAATTTGACAATATGATCATCATGATTGACAGCTGTGACAGTCACTCCAAAAACCTCTGTCAGGCAGCGGGACAGCTGAGGGGGCGTGTCCCGCCACCCGACTCTACTGTGCAGACTCTGGCTCCAAATGTAGTCACACAAGCAAGATGGCAGCTCCCAAAAAGGAGATATTTTGGCTTTACTTTTGCTTAGCGGTAGGAAGTAGAGATGTATTGTCCATCTTTATATATAGTATAAAGTCCATCTTTATATATGGTTTGGTGCTGCACAGGAAGCATACGGTAGGTTTGTACAGCTTTTCTGTTGAACTGTGTAAGTGTAGTATCAACTTTAATAATACAAATTATTACAACTAATACAAACTATTACAACTTTGACTTTAAAGATCCAACCATTGTTGAGCTTGTTTGTCTTTTCAGCGAGGACAAATGTCTTCACTTCTTCAAGACAGATGCTACAATGTAAAGTGACATACAGTTGCTTGCATCTTGGTGGATGCTTGTATCCAATGCTTATCCAGTGCCTTTATGAATACAGTACCATTTTTACACACTAATTAGTAAGGCTTTTAGACTGACTGGCGTTCAAGTGAGCACCAGTCCTCAGTGTATGATTGCACTTTCCTCAATGTGAGTTTGCAGTGGAGAGTATCCAAATAAGCAGATAAGCAGATGTCTCAGAGGGAGTCTAGCTTATTTTCTTGCCCATTTACTGTGCAACAAAAGCCCAAGGCCATCAATGGGGGCTGGGAATCAATTCTTCTTGTCCAATTAATTGACACCCACACCTTTTCCACTAGTGTTTTCATTCTTTTGCCATTGGTGAGGATGACATAGCACTTACCAGTTGCTAATGCATGGAAATATTCATATCATGGATCTCCTTATAGCACAACATGAGCAGAACCTTTCCAGTGAAAGCTTCAGATATGAATTTATTCAGTTGTGTTATTGTTTTGTACCAGCACTCAGCTGTCCAGTCCCAGGAGACTCAGGATCTGGAGCACAGACTGACATGGCCACAGAACTCCAGTGATGGGCAGTCAACATGCCTGCGTTCCCCAGGAATAACTTAACATGCCAGAGCATTGACAAAATGCCATAGAGAGCTTTCCTAACTTCAAGTATTCTAGCATTTGGTGTAGAGCTTCTGAACTGCATAATGGCCCCTTTACACTTTGTGATTTTGGGCTGTCAGAGACAAAAGTTGAGAAATTTGAGGAACATGGTGAAATCCAAGTTAATCCAAAACAGTGGTTCAAGATCACACTGTGAGACATGTCCACCAATGGCTGATTTGGAGCTTTGGTGACCAAAGACAGCCTGCAACAAAACTGAATGAATGTGACCGCTGCTATGATCCATATCTACCAACCAATCAATCAGAGCATGACATTTCATGAATGCCATTTTTGCATAAAGTTTAGGGGAAAAAATATGGGTTTTCTTTGATACATCTATGGCACACACAAACCAAAACAATTGTGACGAAATGTGTGACTTTGATGCATTTTCAAATCATATCAGCGGCACAGATTTATGACACAAACTGATGACATGTCTCAGCTTTCATATACTTTTTTTCATTCACATTGTAGTGATATCACCATGCATTCCTCACACAATCTGACATGCCTCAAATTGATATCACGCAGTCTGACACAGACTGGGATCAAGATTTTATTAGACCCATTTCGTACAGTGTGACATCCAATAAACTCACATGATCATTGTTGTCACACAGTCTAAAAACAATTCAGTTACACACAAACCAACTATGGACGCGGCTTGACAGGTGGTTTATTTAGAACTATGGACAAAAATGTGTTTGGAGTATGCATCAGGTAAGGCAGTAACATAAAGCCGAGCCTGAGGAAGGAAATAACAGGCAGACAAAAGGTCATGGAGAGATCAACAACATGCAAGCAGGTAACCGAGTAATGAGTAACTGTAACAGGAACACAGAATAAGCTCAAACAACAAGACAAAAGCAAGTGAGGACTATAAACTATTACAGGATCCAGGATGTTAATCATTCAGATGGGGATTATGCAATAACCTCAATGACACATATCATATGTATTTCATAAATGTATACTTAGTTCTGAATGATCCATAAGGAATGAAGATTGCACTTAATGGTAAAGAACAAAATTGTCTTGGCTCTTGGATAGTTTGATGTTCTAGCAGCTCAAAATCATCAAACATAATGATAACTCATCCCTCTCTGTGCTCTGTTCCATTTATTTTACAGCAGAAATGACACAAGCAGATAACAGGGTTTTTTGAGATTATTTTTCTAATTTTTGGTAGGAAATAATTACAGGAGGAACAACAACAAAAAAAGATTAGCCTTTTTTCTCTTTCAGCAAGGAGGGAAAGACATAGCAAGGTTAGAAATCACAAAGGAAATCATATCCTCAGGAATTGTTGTTGTTGATGATGTTGATGATGTTGATGATGATGATGATGATGATGATGATGATGATGATGATGATGATGATGATGATGATGATGATGATGATGATGATTTGTTTGGACTTTTTTGCATGGAACTTGTTTATATATTATATATAAAAATAACATAGTAGTGACAACTCATTTTTAAGATAACTTTAATTTATCATATTCACACAAACCAATAGCATAAAACCTGTTGACAGAATAAAATAAACTAAATCCAATGATTTATTTATTTGAGTGCAGTTGAACATCTTAATAAGCCTGGGGTGTGTCAAGTAGGAGAAAATGTATTTCCTCCTATGTCATTTCCTCTGTGTAGCAAAACCTCACCTAATTTTCCACATACTCTACACTGAATGCATCAAACAAATATTTCTCTCTAAAACCATTAAGTGTTTTGGTGCACTCTGTGACCCCATTAACATGTATTAACATGCACTTTGGTTGACTAGATTGTAACCAGAGAGCACTTTACCAAGACATGTAAATGTACTCAAGACACATTGAGACTCAAGACACACTGAGAATGGAGACTAATCTAACCACCCAAACCACCTCCGGAGTTTATCAGGGAGGCATTCAACCAAGTTAACAACATTTAATAGTGCTGTTTCTCCAGCCCACATAGTAGAGCAATATAAGGGGGCAGTTTAGTAACAGAGCCTAAAATGTTTGTCATTGCTGAATGGAAGTCAAGAAGACAACAAGACACATAATTATGTTCTGGGTTTTTTTGTGGTTATGACAACATCCTGATTAAAAGAGAAATAATATTTTATTATATTTGATACCAGAGACGGGGGTTAATACTAGGTGTAGATATATCCAATCTAATCACAGTCCATCTACAAAATTCATGGTCGTTAAACAAGGGACTGTAGTCTGGATTTTGGCTGATGTTGGTGATGAGGTGGCAAAACTTGTTAAATTCAATTCCACTCCCGTGCACCTCATGATACAGTATATATTACCCTTATGTAGGGTACATAAGGGTAATAGAAAAACAGATGTGTTTTTAACTTAAAAAAGGAATACAATCCAACAAAAAACTAAACAATACTGTGAAACTGATGTACAAATTAACTAATTGCTGTTTTAATTCAATGTTATTCTATAACCTTCATGCTATCACACTGTAGTAAAACATATTCTCCACCATCCAATATCACTTCTTCAGAAGTTGATTTAGCAGTTGTAATAAAAATAGTATCATTATCAGTATTATTTCTGTACTGTTATGTACAGATGGGTAACAAATTAAAGGAAAAACCAGTGCAGGTATGAATGCTTGACCCCCACAGTGAGGGGATCCAGTAGCTCTGTTATGCTGTGGGGGCTTACTGGCATGGTTTGGGTCTACTTGTCCCCTTAGAGGGAGGGTCACTGCAAATCAATACAAAGTTGTTCTGAGTCATCACCTCTATCATATGATGAAACATTTCTATCCTGATGAGAGTGATCTCTTCCAGGATGACAATGCCCCAATTCACAGAGGGGTCACTGAATGGTTTGATGAGTATGAAAATGATGTGAATCATATGCTATGGCCTTCACAGTCACCAGATCTCAACCCAATTGAACACCTATGGGAGATTTTGGACCAACATGTCAGACAGCGCTCTCCACCACCATCATCAAATCACCAAATGAGGGAATATCTTTTGGAAGAATGGTGTCCATCCCTCCAGTAGAGTTCAGATACTTGTAGAATAAATGCCAAGGCACACTGAAGTTGTTCTGGCAGTACGTGGTGGCCCAACACATTACTAAGACACTTAATGTTGTTTTTTCCTTTAATTTGTCACCCATCTGTATTAGGGGTGTGCCTGAATACAAATACATTATTCAGAAAAGCACAAATAGTGGGATTTTTACGAATATTTGTTTCATACAAATATATTTAAAAATATTTGTTAGTTAGAGGTCTGTCTGCAAAGAGGTGAAGAGTAAAGTTTTAGCTCAGTAATCAACACAATCATCTATGATCTGGGAGACTTCAGTTCGAGACCCAGTTTGGGGACCTCCTTTGTAAGGTAGTTTATTCATAAACACTTATTGTAACACTTTAATTTTCTAAAATTAAAAGCATAATAAAAGCAAAAACAGGATTTGTAAGCCTTTTCCCACTTTTATTCGAATACAAATACAAATACAAATAATTTTGCTGCCACAACAAATACAGATACAAATACAAATACTGGACTCTCTGCACATTCCTAATCTGTATCTGCTAGTCATGTTCACTAACATTACCGATTCCTAGAAAGAAAAAAGATGACCAAATGCATCCATAGTCCCAAGAAAATAGGACAACAAGCTAACATTAATAAAAGGTAATGTTAACATTATCAGGAGCTGTGGATGTAACTTTAATGTTAGTTTCAGATGGCTATTTATCATGTTTGTAGTCTATCAGTCAACCATTTAAATCTTCTGATAGATGTTAGTAACAGTTTGCGTTTGTTGTCTGATGTTGTATCTGCTTGTCTTTGAACTAAACTCAGACAGGGAACATATTTTTTGTGAATAAGTGATTTAATCCAGCTTCTGAATGGTCAGGTTTTGTAGTGGAGAGCACAAGTAGCAGCAAATATGACAAATGAGCAAGAAAGACCGTAAGCAACTGGTTCTGTTCAAGAGTTTGGAATGACAACTGTATTACGAAGGAAATGATGTTTATTACCAGAGACAGTGATATGGACTATTCAGTCAGGTCTAAACTAGTAAACAGTGCCTTTTCCGCTAATCTTGTGAGGACAACACCATATACATATCAGAGATGTCAATACCTAGCCTAAATAGATATTAAAAATGCATGAATGAGACTTAATTTTTACTGACAAAATCAGGACTGTTAAATCTTTAGTTTTTTGTAGACTATAACTAACAATAAAATAATAAAATAATAATTTCACAATTACATTTTTTGAATGTTGTGCACCCTATATAAGTACGTAAATATATACAGTATCAGCCAAAAGTATGGACAAACTTCCCCGTTCCCTTGAATAAGAAAGTATATCCAAACCTTTGATTGGTACTGTAAGTATAAGTGGATTCACTTTGTTCTATCTCTCAAAGCCCCTGATTCTTCCAATGAGTCTCTCTTGATCTAACTGAATATTATCTTGGTGAGTCTGAAATCATTTCTTAGATTTAAAATTATATGATAAAAAAAAGTTACTGCTAAAAATATCGACAACAAAAATACAGTTGTAGCAGTAGTATTTGTCATCACAATATCAAACAAAGGAGTGAAAAGCTTTCCCTTGCTCAGAAAAGGCATTTTAATGGCTTTTACAGCTTTAAAGATGTTTGTTACAGAGTAGAAACAAGAATGACTGAAAGAAAAAACACTCAAAACACTGTCCTCTTCTCTTGTAAATGACCTTTCTCTCTTCACTGTAGTAAATCTCACTAACTGTATTGATCTTCCTCCCATCTGGAAATAAGTGGCTGAGGTGAGAGAGCCTCCACTATGTTGTTTTGCTCTCACATCCATCTGTGTTGTCTGTTGGCTGCCTATAGCTGCAACAATAATATGAATGTGATAGATATTCGCTCCTGGCTATGTTGGCCCCATTCCCCAATGCATGGACTTTATTATGATTATAGTCCCCCCTGGAGGGCGTGTGAGATTATGATCAGCTCTGCCAATACCTATGTCACGACTCCTCGAGTGCACTTAAAGGAGATAGGAGGAAATAAGTGACTGAGTAAGTACCCATTTTCTTCTCAACCCAGACCTGTAATTTACCGACCAGCAATAAGATAAAGAATTTCCTAAGGTCCACTGCACCCATAACCTTTGACTCTTAAGTGTAAGGCATTCAGTAGTTCTTAGGCAAACATCACTCCAAAAGCCAACAAGCCTGAGTGCTAACAACATGCCAGCTAGATGAGGAAAGTGCACTTGGAAAGTTGACAAAACGGCAGCCTTTTCTTGTGATTCTGTCTAATTGTGTCTTTGCCGATTATTCACATCAGGCGCCTGGATATACAGTATATGCACTCTCACTAAAAGCTGACAAGCATTATCATCAATTCAGAATGCTGTTTTAGTATGTCAGTGTGGATGTTTTCCTTTCTGCATCCGCTGCCAGATCGGGTTAGCAAAAAACAGGGGCTGTTACAGGAAGTAAGAAGCTGCCATAAAATGGGCTCAACACAGAACTCACATCAAAGTCTGGCCGTTAAAATGTTGTTTGCCTTCCATGAACCCACAATTCTCTTTCATGGTTTAATCAGCAGGCTTCTAGGGAAACAGTTGGAGGAGGGTATTTGCTGCACAACCTGCTGTCAAATCCACCTTGAATCAAGGTGAATCTGCCATCCCTATGGGTATGTCACCAAAACTAACCCTATCAATAATTCTGCTTGGTTTACAGAATCTCATAAGGCCTCTGCTGTCATACATAAGCTCTAAAATAACATGATGTCTCATGATGCCATCTTTGTCCTTATCTTTACTGAGAGAGAAGTTTCTCTGTCCCCTACCCCTTGAGGAATCTACTGAAAATCTATCTTTTGAATTATCAATTGGTCACTGTCTGTTGGTTTGAAAGGTGGCTCTGAAAAGTAGATTGCTCCCTCACTTCACAGAGGACACAATTGTGTGGTTGTGTGTTTTTTTATTTTTCCACTTTGGGTTGCAGTAATCTCGTAACCTCAAAAGATAGGGCAGTGAAGAACATTGAAGAGATTCAATCTTTATAAATGTGGAGCACATTCAGTGTGACACTAAGGATCTGGAGGAAATGGTTTGTCAAAGTGCCTGATACTTTCAAAAGATTTTTTTCTGACATGCATTCCTGCGTGTTTCCTCATAACAACATTATTTGGTGAGGATACTGACATTTGAGAATGTGTTTTTCTGTTTCTCTGCTAATGTGTCCGTCTGTGGCTGACATGAACCTTTCTCAGACTTCAGACCCGAGTTCCTTCAGGAGAGTATTCCCTTCCAAAATGCATCCATAAAAAGCATCCCATATAATCTCTTAGGGAGGATAGCAATTGTCCAGCATGCCTTGGATGGATGATGCATTAGTGCGCAGAGGCTGTAGATGGAGTTCAGAAAGCTGTGGGCATGAAGAGCAGTCCATTGGCTTCATCCATTAGTGTAATGTGTTATTTTCCATGCAATAGTCAATCCCCTCAATTCCCTGGTGACTACTTGGTCAAGTTCTCTTCTCCTTTTCACCTCCCAGTTGTGTTTGGGGAGATGAAACAGAAAATATCACACCGTATCAGGGAGCTGTGCCCCGTTTAACAGCCGATAATGTATCATTCCCTTTTCTCAATGCCTCAAGGTGCTCGAATAAGAAGATGAAAGATTCAGCGGCAGACCAAGATGCTAAAGTGGGATGTCTCACTGCACCAAGAAAGTGGACATAAATATATTCTTTGAGGTTTATCCGTATCCTTCTATCCTCTTACTCTCACACCACGAATGTTCCTTTCCACACTGAGTGGTTTGATCTATTCCCCAGACATATGTTGGACCATCAGAAAATGCACATGACAAAGAAGATATAGTAAAGTATATTTATCAGAAAATGATGTGAAAGCAAAGTAACAGACAAAATCCCAGCACATCGCAACAGTTTGTACAAACAGTTTGAAATCAATAATACAAAAATCCAGGGAAGTATAAATGATTCAGGTGCTGGAAGAATCCATAGTGAGCATTTGGTGCGTACCTTAATGAATGTGAAAATGAGAATGAAAAAAATAAAGTCTTAAGCTGTTTTATCCCTCTAGCCGCACAAAAAAATAAATAAGAAGGCTGTACAGAGAAAAAATAAATTAAAAAATTAAACTTAGTTTTCAATGAGTAATGTGTTATCTGTATGCCTCAAATATACTAAACTGGAACAAAGTAATGGCCCTGTTTCTGATCCTGCATTCACTGATATGCTAGCAGAAGTGTCTTAGCCGCCTACCGACATCCAGTCGATGTGTCCCTGCATTTGCCGGCATCTGCCGCCGCCACAGCAGCATATGCCTCACAGATGTCAGTGTTGCTGAAAAGTCCAGAGCTCACTGCTCTGGGTTGTAAATATGCAAACATGGGATGATTAGCCATGCAAGGAAGAAACATCACACATTGCATGATATGAGTGAGAATATCCGGCGGACTCCTGGAATGTTACTAACATATGGAGTTTGAATTTTACTGCAGTAAACATGCATTAAAACCTGCATAAATATACAAACATTTACAACTGAGAGGTCTGAAATTTGATCATTTTTTAATACTTCCATTCAGCCACCCACTTCAACTTTAGTTGTCAGGGCGGACGAGAAATGGGCTCCAAATATTTGATAATCTCTTCAGCAAAGGGATTCTCAACCCCCTCTTTTTAGTTTCCTTTGGAAACATGGAGGTGAAGATTTCTCTTGGCTGAGCATTAATAATTGTTGTATGGCTGTAGGCGAAAACATACCGCCGCCTGTTTTAATCTGTCCATTGACCATGATGCTCAAGATTACATTTTTTTGTCTTACACCACTCCCTGAGTTTCATTTCAATATCAATGAAATCATTTTTATTTGGTCTAAATAAAAGGGGATCTGGTAAACTGGAGTTTAGAGGAGATATCGCTGCTTTGGGTTCTCCAGGCAGTTGAGAGGCATCTGGAGCGTGTGTGTGTGTGTGTGTGTGTGAGAGTCCACACTGTATGGAAGCCTGGGATTTCCGGAGCCAAGGAGAAGAAAAATATTCCCCCAGAGAAGAAGAGGGAACAGCTGAGACTAAATCATAGGATTACCAGGCAGCTGGGGAAAAGTAACATGCCAAATAACCCAAGAGATTTGCTGTATAATTGCTTTCATTTGAAATTCTTATTTGTGTGTGTGTGTGCATGTGTGTGTGGGGGGGCTGCTTATTTTTCACATTGTCATCATCGGTTGCAAAAATAAAACTGCTTTGCTTTCAGGGCACGTCCCCTCACTTTGTCAAACTCAGGAGTTTTGTGCCTGCCAGCATGATGGACAGACAGTTCAAATTAAGCAGGTTCAACAACATGTACCAGAATGAGACAAATGGTTGTTTTTGCCAAAAGACGCACCAGGGACATTTGTGCTGGACAGGTGAGATTCATCATAGTCTTCCAAGGACTGAGTGAACTCTCAAACATGTGAAGATTGGATTTTAAAAATCAATAATACAGAAAAATGGATGGCAATGAGATTACCTATTTCTTTCTTTTACTTTCTAAGTTATTTTAGGGATACCTGGATATAATCAGAGTTGTTTTTTTTTCTTGAATTTGTTTTATTGGAAGATAATAGTGCAGTTAACAGTGTCTTCTTGCAGCAGGATATAATATCTGAGGACTAGGACTAGAACCAGAGGACTAATTTAGGTGTAAATTTGAGTATCCATACTGTATGTAAGAACTTTGTGAGTTAAGTCAGAGTTGTAAGACGATCCTTTAAAATATCTCGAAATTCCACCAAAAAAGCATCTGGGCAATTAGCACACGTAAGAGAAGCTTACTATTTTACTTTTCCATTAAACTGAGCTAGAGTATAGCCACAAACTGGTGCAACGCCAGTCACCTGTACAACCATATACTGTTATCTGATATGTGGATTTTGATTGTCACTTTGAAATATATTTGGGGATATTTTCACCGTTAAATCAGCTAATATCAATGCAAAAAGGCATGCTAATTCAGCCCACCATAACACAGCATCTCTGATGGCCAACAGCTAGTGCCTGGTTGCACCCTCCTCACAGTGCTCGCTTGGTCACAGTCTTAACAGCGGGAAATATTGGTTGTTGATTATCTCATCTCTTCTGGCATGATTGGATCTTGCTTTAATGGTATGCTGACGTTGTATTCCTCTGTTCTCAGTGGATTCAAACAACATGGATGAGAGTGCTCTCTGAAGCTACATGTATAATGATGATATTTCGTCCCTGGAGGAGTGTGCAACACTTTAGAAGTTGATACCCAAAGGCAGATCCACATAAAATCACCTAAATGACGTTCACCCATTTGACAGGAAGTTAAGTCATGGCTCCTTCTCCTTCATGTGAAATGGCATGTTGTGACTGAACAAGTGGCACTGGACACAGGGAAATTAATCACTGAAGGAAAAAGTGAATAAGAAAAAGAATAGTAAAAAAAACATCAAAATATTGAGTGTTGATACATTCATATCACATTCTATATGTGGAAAAAATGTCCCTTTCAAATTTTCATCATAGCATTATCAGATATCATAACATTTCTGTGTATTTAACCGGTAAAAATCACTGTGGCAATAGCTAGTTCATAACCTTTTTTGTCTTAGCCTGTCAGTCATTTGTCTCCTCTGTCACAGGCCCGTTTCACAGCAGACATTTTGACTTGTCATAGCAGGGAAAGCACAGGTGTTGCCAATTACATTAATGATGGCTCTGTTCTATCCAGGATCCTGAAACTGAAGTAACTCCAGCCATCATTAATGTGATTATTTACACCTGTACTTTTCCTTGTCCTATGTGAAATATACCTATTTCAGAACCTCCCACTACCTCCTTGTCCTGCACAAGTCCTCAGTGTTTTCCCACCTGATTTCCACACTCACCTGCACACCTGCTCCCTGTCCCCTAATCATATAGTATAGTTCTAGTTCTTTGCCATGTTGTCTTTGCTGCCATTTGAACTGTAGTGTTCTAGCCTTCTTTTCCTGTTATCCTGCCTGCTCCTGTTATTTTGCCTGCATTGTTTTTGATCCTTGCCTGCCCTTTTGGGTTTTTGTCTGATTTTTTATGCCCTTTTAGCCTAGGTTGCATGCTCTGATTGCCTGACTGTTGCAGACTTTTTTTTTTACCAAGTGCATCTTGTTTTTACCTTACTTTTACTGCCTGTAGAGTCATGCTTTCAAGTCACATTACAATATTGAGGGACGACTCTGGAAACTCACCTGTGGTGCTGATCTGTGATTTAAAACAGCAGGAACATGACGACGACTTACTTTTGAAAAAGTATGCGCTTTCAGTTATTTCACACACAAACTATTTCTGTTCTAGTCAATGCATGAATATTTTTATCTCTCATATTTCAGCCTTTTTTGCCGAGCCTTTTTCTGGGGAACTATGTTGTTATGATAACAGATTGAGAGATCAGCACTGATTTACTTGCAAACAGTCCTGGTTATTATCATCATAAAACCACAGCCAGCTGTCTAACTTCCTGTAATCCTAACTATAACTCAGTGCTTGTCCAAATTTAGAAATTTTTAAACAGCCCAAAGGAAGCAAGCAAGCAGCTCAATACTTCTATCTAAGGTGTGAGAAGTCAGGAATATCCTGAGAGCATTCTGAATCATCATAGTCAAATACTGGATTCTGTTTTAAGGTGGACGTGCTTTGATATCACCCAAGGAGGATTGTCTGACCAGCATGAGTGTTTGTTTGTAGTAGCTTGAGGATATTGAATCTATTCAATGCCTATGAAATCAACCTAAAGCCCTTGAAATCACTAATACATTGCTCATAAGTGAGTCAAGTTTTAAATTAACTTTTTGATCATGTGCACTACTGCACTAAGTGGACCACAGGAGAGCTGAATGTACTGCATAATATTTTTCAGTCAGTTTTATAAAACCCAAGGCAACTATGAGAGATGCAGAAACACAAACCAGGTTCAAAAAGGAGTCATCATAGGCCAAAAAAGTTAGTTGCATTGAAAATTGGCACATAACTTAACTTTCTGAATTGTTGAATAGTTTTAATGTTTCAAGATATTAATTAAAATATTTTAGACTATCAGTGTAAAATCAATGAACACCTAAATTCAAGCCTCAGCAAACTGGAGGATCAATAGAAAATTACTAGGTCACCATAATGCCAACCACTAATATATCTGCTCTTTCTTCCACTTCAGAGCATCAATAGTGAAGTAAAATCATCTCACTGGTTCATTTAGCAGCTGTTTCTGAGCTCTTTATACGGTCTTCTCCGATGTATGACCTTTTAAAAAAAAGTAGGTCATGGACTTGAGACAAACTGAGGTCTCCCACAAGCACGGAAACCTTTTTTACCAGCTCTTTAAAGCAGCGATGAAATCCTCTTTTGTGTTTACACAAAAATGTTGGATGAGATTACCTATCTTATCAGAGCCAGTACCTCTCTTTCACACTTCCAACGCCTACAAGCCATCTTCTGTTCCAGGGTTTGAAATATAACCACTTGCCCAGTCTTAAACCTTTTTGTCAATTGTGTGTCTGTTTTTGTTGTGTTTTTGTTTGTTCCAGCTCAAAATGATATCATCCTGCTGGGAAAATCATTTTTTAGCGAGGTACTGTATAATTTAGAGGAAAATGCATGATCACTATGAGCACAATTCTGATACAATAGAGAAATAGACGATAGAGAAATGTACTAGATGTGTGTAGGAAAGACCAGACAATTGAGGAGAGAGTTGGGAACATGTCAGATTTGGAGATAGTAAGTGGAAGCTATCTTGCAGTGTCCTCTTGATGCCTGAATGACAGAGGTTTTCACCACTCAACACCACACAAGAAGAGGAACCTCTTTACTGTTCATTTTCAAGTGGCTGTCAGTGACCTTGTGTGTGTGTGTGTGGTGCCAAATGGGCAAAAACAGCATGGGTATTATAGTGCTTCTGCCCATCTGTGATTGCCATCTGTAACATCATCTTCACACAGCTTAGCTTCCAATCCAGTCTCTGCTTCTTCGCATTGGTTTCCATGAAGCCTATGGCTCCTCCCAACAGATTAAAGCATTAGCATAGTCTTGCTCCACTTGCAATAACTGTCCGTTTTTGTTTATATTTGGGGGGCTACTTTGGGGCAGCAGACATATCACCACCTTTTAAGGTGCTATATAGCATCCGTGTTAGTAAACAGTTACCTGTTTACACATTGACAAAGTGAAACATTAGCATCAATTTCTCAGTCTGTCAGCTGAGAAATTATTTCAAATTTACTACATTAGGCTAAATATTTTTGTATTAGCATTTGTATAATCCCATTCATGTATTATAATCCAATTCTTGTATTTTTCTGTATTTCCTCCTACAAAAGGTTACAACTTTCTAATATAATGTAAGTTTGTAATTACCAAAACCTTAGATGGCACCACAAGCCATCTAAGGAGAGGGGATCTCTTTTTGAATTTCTTCTTCTGGGTTTTTTTTCCCATTATTTCCTTCATTTACTTCCTTATGTGCAATTTTTGGGAGGAAGCTGTTTTTCCTAGACATCTTCGAGAGCCTTGAACCCATCACATAAACTTGACATAACTTCACTTTAGATAATGTCTTTCCAAAGTGAAATAAACTGTTAAAAAACACATTTACTCCCAATAAAGTTCTAAAAAAAAAAAACACACACATTTACTCCCACAAAGTAGTTTTTAGGTATGACACATTCTTCAGAGGTTCATAAACTGCCTTCAAGAACTGTGATTGTTGAGTTGTCACATTTTCACAGGGTGTAATTATGTGTGTTTCAGAGCATTCAAGCATGAAATTGTTTCCTTCTGGATGTACATGAATATCATTTTGAAAAGCAGTCTCTCCTTGGTTTTGATATAGCTCACTGAGGCAGATCTTACCTACAGGAAGGTGCCACAGGACCAAAGCCAACCGAAGTGCAGTTGCGTGCAAACAGATTGTGTCTTACAGCTCCTTTGTGCGTGTCTTTCTGTTATTTATATGCACAGTTGCTGTGACCCTACTGCTATACATCCCTTCAAGCATTCACTTTCATTTTTTTTGAACATCAGATACTAATTTTGTGTAAGTCACGGCCATTAACACACCTGCATTCACTGTTCATGTGCAAGTACAGGGGAACAAATGTGTTTGTACATGAGTTTTTCTATGTTTGATCCTTTTATTAGTAATTGGATGCCCTCATGTACAAAGCTTTCTTCTTCTTCTCTGCAGTTGTGAATGTTTACATTATTGAACATTTTTCTTATTGCTATAACTACACAAAATATGCACAAATTTCACCTTGGATGTATGTAAATATGAAAGATTCTGTCATTCTGGCTGTAGCTCAGGTGGTAGAAAGGTTCATCCATTCGTTGTATTGTTGGTGGTTCTATCCTCTTCTTGTCCGCTTGTCGAAGTGCCCTTGAGCAAGACACTGAACCCCACATTGTGCACTTGTGAGGAAATACTCAGTAACTTTGGACAAAAGCATCTTCCAAATAAATGTAGTGTGAAGCTACCCAGATGTCAAAAATAGCCCGTTATTTGTTATTATGTGACATATTCTTCCTTGAGTGCATCTGTAAAGGAAAAGTTTTAGAAACCAAACCATTAGTGCATTTAGTTTTCAAGCAAGTGTGTGTGTGTGTGTGTGTGTGTTTTAAAGGGTACAGTATGACCTAGTTTGAGGATTATGGTTAAAATTAGGTTTAGGTTAAGGGTGAGGTTTGGGTTAGTGTGAACTTCCAGAATGTCAAAAGTGTGCATATCCTTTGTAGTACATCATCTAACCTGCTGCCCTCACTGTGCGTTTCAAGCTGTATTGTATCCGATCCTTTCAGAAGCACTCAGCCTTTCACTTTGAACATGTTCCTTTTATGAGTACCTTGAGCCCTCTGGCAAGTCCACTGACACTAACTTTCCTAGTGGCATCAGCTTCAGAAATACCGGTATTCATACATAATTCATACACACTGAGAATGAACTTGCAGAAAGTTGTTTTTTTTAATCAAAGTGTATGAAATTCCAATAAACATCTGTGACCAACAAATAATCTGATATTCATGTAATTGTATTATTTTCCTTCTTATGACAATGAGCTCAAGCTAGAAACAGTGTGTAGAAACAGACATTACCCATTTAAAAACATATCCTTGAGTAAAACGTTTCTTTTTAAAAGGTGTTTTTCACCCAGCGGTGTAAATTGCATTTTTATTCAGATGGAATACAAAGTGATATGAAAATGTTCCCTGGAAGCAGCTAAAGTCACATTTGTCTAAAACTGCAAACGGCATCACTAGAATTGTTTTTTCTTTCCTTTTTTGATTTCCATTTCTGTCTTTTTGAAGAAAAGATCAGAACATCAAACGAAGAGCTGAACTGATACTGCATACCTAATCTTATGCAACTGATAAACATTCCTCAGCACAAACAGGGTGGCTGTTTTAAAGTGATGTACATGGTTTACGGTCATTGTGTATTCTCTTTCATCCTGGACTCACTCTCTCAAAATTACTTTCAGTCACTGCTCTAATCTTTGTAGGGCAAAATCTACATCAGGAACAAAAACCCTTTGAGACATGCAGATAAACATGTCAGGAAACAAAAATAAAGTATGTATTATAATACACTTGCACTTTAACATTTAAATGTAGTATACATTTAAAAGTGCAAAACTGAATTGCCATGTGATAGAGGTGTATATGGAAGACAGGGTTTGCAGTAAAAGCAATGAAAAGGCAAATTGAGTGATGTTAGATGCTACTTTAATCTTGCAGATGAATGAGGAGATTACTCTGTGATTACATGAGTCCAGAAATATGTACAGTTTGACGTTTTGATGCAATTTAACAAACTGCCGTTTTAATAGTGTTATAATCATCCATCCACCCAAAAAATAAAATAGGATAAAGAATTGTTGCTGCCGTAATCACATAATTCAAATACCCAGCTGACTTCAAACACATTTATTAATAATCGTATAATTTATCACTTATTTTCATATATGCATCATCAAAACCAAAGCAAACAGGCTTTAACAAGACCTCAGCCTTGCAGACTGCTACTCTTCGCCTTCATATAAAAGAGACAGCATTTATTTTTTTAAATACACAATTGAAATTAAAATGTGAACGCTAAACTACTGCAAATTGCCAAAATAAAATCATCCATTTCCTGTTTGTTCCCACCATTAAAATCATTTGAGACAAGAACAGTAACATCAATCATGTGTTCTCCTCTTCTAATGCAATTGCTATTCTGAGAAGTGATAACTGGGAGAGGAGACAGATATTTATGTGCTGTCTGTGTATCCAAAGATCAATTATGTGATTTAGTTTCAGAGGCAAATGTGTCTGGCATCAAGAAAACTAATTTAGTTGTGTCATTCTAAAAACCATTTAAAATGATTTAAATCTCAAAATCAAGAACTGATTGGCAGGTTGGATGAAACTAAAGTAAATTTATAGCTACAAGTATCACATACTGGCTCTTTACTTGAGTATTGCCATGTAGTAAAACTACAACTAACTTTAGCTGAACAGCTTTTAGCTTTATGCTAAAATGTAGCATAGTGTAACAGTAGAGGAGTTTTAAGTGAACTGACTCTGTAATGTCAGTAACACAACAATATCTCTCTGAATGTTTGCTAATAGCTAACATTAGCTAACACCAGTGGTGGAAAGTAACTAAGTACATTTACTCAAGTACTGTACTTAAGTACAATTTTGAGTTACTAGAACTGTATTTCCATTTTACTTTAAACTTCCACTCCACTGCATTTCAGATGGAAATATTGTATTTTATACTCCACTACATTTATTTGACAGCTTTTGTTATTTTTCAGATGAAGATTTAAAATACAACACATTGTTCAGAATGAAACTAGCGGTTTCCAACCTTTCTGACTTTTGATGTCTTACAAAAAACAGTGTGTAGTCGGGGTCGCATTTCAGATGTCTGTGAGTTGTTAACAGCTCCACCAAATAGTAATTTTTCCCTCTAAACTTCTCACACGGTTTCATTTCAATAAATGTTCAAATGATCCAAAATTTCACCAAAAATCAAAGATTAGATAAAAAGTCCAAAAAACTGAAAACAGATTTGTGTATCAGAACTTTGGTTTTTTTCTTCTTTCCTCTCCCATTAATCATCTCACAACCCCTCAGATTTATCTCGTGACCCTTTGGAGGGGCCCGACCCCTAGGTTGGGAACCACTGGACTAAACCAACTAACTGTATATAAAGTAGTTCAAACTAGCTCCACCTCCAGCAGCTACAACAGTAACATGCTGCTCTAACACTGATGCTTCAGTATTAATAATCTAATGATGTCATATATAATAATATATTAGTCAGAGGGACCAAACCACTACTTTTACTGCAATACTTTAACCACATCAAGCTGCTAATACTTATGTACTTTTATTTAAGTAAGATTTTTCATGCAGGACTTTTACTTGTTTTTACATGGCTGTATTGGTACTTTTACTTAAGTAAAGGATCTGAATACTTCTTCCATCACTGGCTAACACTAGCCACCATAAGCTACTGGTCATACCAAACCAATTTTTAGCAGCAAAACCAGTGTGTTCTGAATTAAGCAAAGGTGTTTTCATACATTTAACTTTTTATTTGTTGGGTAGTATAAGTTTAATTTCTTCTTTCAAAACTTGCATAGTCTTGCAACATATAAGGTAATAAAACACGTAAAAAAATACGTATCTTCAAAATGTCAGCTTCTAAGAAAAGTACACTTATGTAGATTTACATACTTGAATAGCTATGTTTTACTGGTAACGCTTGAAGTAATTGTAATCCTCTTTACAACAGTAAAGAAGAGGACAAAAAATTTAAACTTTAACTTCACTTCCTATCTATAACAACAAACTTTTAAATTGGTTGTTGTTCTGCCAGAAAACAGGATGGAAGTAAAATCATTTGGTCAGGCCAGAGGACTGTAAATCTCATTTTCTGTGCAAGAAAGAGAAAACCCCATGACAAAAGATTTTCATATTAGAGGTCTTATTCCTCTTTTTATGAAGTAGGTTGTTCACTTATAACCCAGCTAGTATAACTGGCATTTTTCAGATGCTTATAGTTTATAGACTCAAAGTTTACCTTGACAGATCCAGTAACTAAGCTTTGGTTTGTGGTGTAATGGCTAACAATGTTACTCCAATGACCTCATACTGAGTCCAGAAGCTCAGCATCCTTTTCATTCTCACTGGAGGAGCAACAGAAAGTGATGATGGATATCATCAAAACAATTTAATGTCAGATCCCCAGTGGAAAGATCAAGTCCTTCTTGCCAAATTCAGAGCACAAACATCAGAGGGCAGCCAGATGATTTCCCATCCCCATAACACAAATTGGTCTGACTTTAATAGTTGATGCAAGCTGAAATGCGGTGATTGTTGTCCAAAGGGCTGTTCATCTGATAATGATGAGCAATTAGAGAAGTACTGGTGCTTTGAATGAAAGCTTGGCAATCTGCTTAGCAGCTTCACGGTCATAATGGTGTTTCACATCCAAAATAATAAGAGTTCCAAGGCTTCAAACAGCATTAGCTACAGCAATGTTTTCAATTAGAGTGGTGTTTTTATGGCTAGGACCACTTATTGGTATATCAATAAATATAGATGGAGGCCTGTTCTTCACACCTATCCCATATCCAAACACACCACATTGCTATATGTAGGCTATTAAAACATCCTCTTTTTTGTTGTTGTTTGAGGATTGTTTTCTTTTTGTACTCAAGAAAACATATAACTCAAACACGACATATCCAGTGAACCACTGACCTCATTTTCAAAAGCATCTTTCTGTCAAAATACAATCTGTAGAAGCTTTAGCCTTGTAAATTCCTGCTGTAGATAGTTACATTGTCCACCAATTTAGCATTGTACTCCTATAATATCGTTGGATTCATGATGGACAGTCAAGTATCAGTATTTTATTCCATACTTCCTCCTTGTCAAAACCTGAGGCCTACATTACCCACAGTGCAATTGACTCAATGCACTCTACTGTACAGATTTGGGTGTGTTATGTTAGTAGCAGCTAATGTAGCCTCAAGCAGAGATGAGGAGTGGGCTACAGAGGTCTGGTAACTTCACTTCTCTCTAACTCCACACCCAAAAATTTTTTTCATTTTCAAACTTGTAGTCTTCAACCCCAACGGACATTTTTCACATATGCCGTAGTGCACCCCAGGACCTGTAAACAGACTTTCATGAGTAAAATCAGTGGTAAAATCAGTGGAGTTCCTCTTTAAGTTTCCTCTTTGTCTTCCTCTATGTTTGGCATGGATTTCCTTCCACAGAAAAAATGGTCTTTCTGAGTCAGTGACAAGTTATAACCATGTTTGTTCAAATAACAGTTCTGTTATTTCTGACTATAGTGTCACATTAGTTGCTGCATTTAACAATTATTTACCTGAGAAGAAAATACTTTTAAGGAGGTGATCTAGCACAATGATAACTACAAGATGGGACTTATTTGGATCTTTATTTGTTGAATTCATACAGTTTTTTCTTTTAATCAATAATGCTAAAATAAAAAAGCTTATCAGCAAAGATTTGATCTCTTTAAATAATGTGCTGCCCACATCCACTGGGTTAAAGTTTGGAAAAAAGTAAATAAGGTGGGTGGTAAAAATCTTTCAGGTGCCCATAGCACAAAAAAACAACCCAATATATTTGCAGGGGGTTGAAAGAACTTTTGATCAATACCAAAAGTTTGGTTATTACTTCGGTAGGTGTTTAGATTTCTGGCTTTCAAAACATGCTTTTCAATTTTCAACATTCTATTGTTATGTGATTTTTTTTTTTCATTTCTGACTTTTACAGTACAAATAAGCTGTGCCAGCAGTCTGTTGATGCCACAGCAAATCCTTGGTCACTCATCAAGTTCAACTAAATCATAAATGACTTCATGCCCTTTAAGTTGCACATTTTTAGCACAGACATTCAACCCTGTCCAGCTCATGTTATGGCCATGACCAAATTATATTCTGTAATTAATAGTTAAAGAATGTGTAAATAAAAGTGTGAATCCCCATCTGAGACTTTTTTTTTTTTTTTAAGGATGAAAAAACTCTTAAAGGGTAAATAAACAGATATATGTAACTAAAAAATCTTGTAAAATAGGAATTAGATGGAAGCACAGAAAACTTTTGCATAGAACTTTTGCTAATGTGTGCAAGTGATACTTTCAACAACTTACAGAGTTATGGTAACTGGAAATGTGGAAAGCCACAGTAAATAATGAATGAATCACCTTGACTGATGGGCAGTAAAAACCTATGGCAGCACCCATCCCTTCCATCAACTCCTTAGATCAATAAACAAAACATTAAATACGACTTTTATGCACCATATAAATAGTTTGCACTGCTACAATGAATAAACCAGAGGTTGAAACATGGATCTAGAATCATAAGTCAAAACTGGGAATAAATTGAGTGCAATATTAATATTTCTCATCCTTGAATCCAAATTATTGGGAGAGCAAAACATCATGTAAAAAAAACTTTTATTACAGTTTTCACAGAATGTAAAATCATTTTAGTTATTTATATATTAAACTTTTTTTTCCTTTTTTAAACAGAAACAAATGTGCCATCTTCATACAACCACGCCAAACCATCAATTGGGCTGACGACCCATCACTCCCGTACAACAGCCTGAGGAATGCAGTACTAGTGTAGCTAATTCAACCTGAGCTCAACATCTCTTCGATATCATGTATTAGCTAATGAGCTTCGGCTGCTGACTACAGCCGCAGCACAGTAACAGATCTGACTCAGAGGTCCTGCAGAAATAAATTAACTGACAGTGTTTGTGGAGGTCCTGGATTTAATGACCATGTCAACTTGATGACATCATACACAAAAAAAAAAAAAGGCATTTGTTAAAAGGTAGGCACCTATTCCCGGGAAAAGGTGTACAAGACCTAATTAAGACAAAAGTTTCATTTGAGATTAGAAAACTCAGTGATTAATAAAATCTTAATTATAAATAGGCATTAGAGTTAGGAATCAAAACCCTAAAAAACATAAAAGACCATGGCAGATTAAGTACCCAAAACTGTAAAAAAAACAAAAGCTAACTGCACAGTAATACTCTATGAATTGGCAGTAACCAGACAACACTGGTTATTTCAACATCTTGAAAATACAAAAACATAGAAAAAAATGGAAAAAAACTTCCTCCAGCAGACACTTAGATGACAGACATGCTGTAATGCACTTGGATGGATTTCGGCAAATGGAGTAGACCCGCTTGTGAATTGATAATACACTAGCTCCAGACATCGGGTGATAGAAGCTTTAGTTGCACACTAATTGTAAATCACTATGGAAAAGGGTCAGCTAAATGGCTCAGGTGTAAATCTAATTGTCAGTTCTACCAGGGAAAATTCTCTAATTGATATTTTACTGTTTTTTTTAACGACATGAGACTGTCAAATCAGCCATTCTGTCACATACAATATGCGTATTTCAGCCTAAGTAATGAAGTGTTTAAAAAACCTTCACATATTTAAGGCCAAATTTGTTTAAATGCTGAGGCAGCTGTGACAGGTGTGTAGCTTTTTTCTGTATGTAGTTACTGAAGGTTTTTGACTGCTGCACTATGAACCACTTGCAAGACTGTCTTGCTTGAAGAGCTTGGAAGTTTTCATCCACAAGTCAGAAAACAGGAGTTTAGGAGAAACATTCAGAAACCGTTGTTTCCTCTTTTAACCGCATACAATCTGGGCCTCAGAGGCCTTAATCCTCAATAACTGTATGAGGGTTTACAAGCTTATCGCCAAAAAACACCACATATAAAAAAGTCCAACGCTGAGTTCGGTTGACGTGCAGAAGTCCCTCTGGCTGAAAGATGGGCCTCAGTATCAGTATTGTACTACTTAGCCCTCAATAGAGTTAAGAGGCAACCTCACTTGACATGTTTGTGGGAGTCTTTATGTTGGACACGAATGGCAATGTTTGTATAAAAAAACTTTACGGTTACCACCATGTCCATTTACTCTGTGGCACAGTGAGCTCTGGTGGGCTGTGGTGGTAAAGCAGCAGCAGCAGCAGCAGCGCCGTCGCTACCTGGATGCATCGGGGATGAGTCTCTTAAACCAGCGGCCCACGGCCAAATCTATTCTCAGCACTAATGTGACCCCGATCAGCAGAAACACGCTGCTCACCAGGAACCCTGAGGCCTCGAACATTAACCTGGAGGGAGAAAACACGGGACTTTGACCATTGGAATCACCGTTACAAATAGTTCCAACTTCCTGGTTTCGATATTCATCTCAAATTCAAGCTTACCAACCTTTTCAAACCTGAAAATGTTGACTTTGTCTGTGCAATATGACTACATAACAACATGACAATATGGTACATGCCAACTACATAATATAACTCTATATAATGCTGATCATAAAATGCAACTCCAAACTCCAAAAACTGTTTTGTTGAAATTGAAATATGTATAAAATTTACATGTTTATTTAAAATACTTATAAAAACACATAATTTGATGAGATGTCATAGGAAACAACATTTCATGCTCACAATTATTTAAAAATACTGGTAAAGAAAGGTCAATAATGTAATAACTGAAAAAAGACAGGCCTTTCTACAGATGTAAATGTGCACATATGCATTACAGTTGTTGTTTACAGCAAGACAGACTTGCATTCGCTAATGTGTGTTGAGTGACCTGAGTAAGTGGTTTGCAGTTATACCGTGTCCATATCCTCAAAAGCCTTTACTGTCAGTGAATTTGCATGAGCTGGGAAATCCATTCAGGCACTTACTTGGGTGCGAAAACCTTCCACACCATTAGGTGTCTCCTGAGGATAGCAGCTGCACAGACTGAAGCAAAGACCTGTGAAAACAGCACAGATACTTAGTGGAGTGATGCGATACTGATACACATTCTAAAAGGTGGAACTGAGCCAAAGAAATAAAAAAGAAATGATCCTCACACTAAAAGGGGACTTAATCCCAGCTCATAGATTCCTAAAGTGAATGACATGTTTTTGTTTGGTGACATTTGATCATTTGGAGACTTCATTATGTGAATTTATACAGACATTCTTAGTCTATGGTGGTACCTGTGCTCCAAGAATAAAGAGGTAGCGTGTTGAGAGTTGTAGGAGAGCAGAGCTGAACTGCTGGGGGTTTTCTCTCAGTCTCATCTCCATCACAGCGTCCTCTCCTTCTTCTCCGCAAGCTCTTACTCCTCTGCCCCCACGTACCTCACACACCAGAGGCCAGAACAGTAGCAATGGACAACCCACTGAAGACAATGAGACATGAGACACAAAATCAGCAAGTCAACAGGTTCACCATTTCATTTCTAGCATTCTAAAAATCTGTTTCCTTTTTACTCTTTTACTTTTAACTACTTTGGTGTTCAACAGAAACTCTCTGGCGTGACAAATATCTGCTTTACCAACCAAGATTAACTGAAAGTGGTGCAGCTACCAGGTTCAACTGAGATTTTATATTCAGTAGCCTCTGTATTGTTTACATTTTTTGGGGACCAACCGTCACACTGACTTACATATTATTTAAAAAAACAATTAAAGAACAAACTTTTTCAGCAGTATTCTCAATATTGCACTTTAATTTTCCCTTTTAACATATTTTAAACATTGATGGGAATGTGTTTATTATAAGAGTTGTTGAGATAAAGATTAAAATTCATGATGCCATGACATAATGTTTCAATATGTTAGATTTATACTAACAAAGTATACTTGTAGTTTGTTATAACCAAAAAAACTTTTTTAAAATAAATAAAAGCTTTTTAACTTTTGTACTTTAACTAAGCAATGTCCCGCTGTGTGTAGTATGTAACACTGCAAATATGAATCATTTATTAATGAAAATAATAAATAATCCACAACACACTGAATACATCATATTTTAATGCATGGTTTTAATTAAATTATCATTTAATTCAAGTAATTTTAAAATATTTTCTATTGCTTATTGTATATTCTTATTCTTTGTTTATACTGTACCTCATCATTTATAGCAGCTGAATCCTATTACTTTTTCAGATGCAGCAGCCTAATTTCCCTAAAGAACGTTTTTTTTAAATCGTATTAAACTTGCTAACTGCTTCACTCTTAAGTAGGATCGCTACCTGCAAACAGGATGTGTGAGGCAAAGGTGTTGAGGGTAACCAGTGAGGCGGGTAGCATGGTGCCTGTGTGTCCATCAGGGAATCCCACGAAGGCAGCGCCCCACTGGATTGAGGGGAAGGTGGGCAGGTGACCTGTGGCATGGAAGAACTGGGTGGCAGCCAGGGACCACAGCACAACGGGCGTCCAGGGCACGTTAAAGCCACCTGAGGGAAACAACGAGAAGTGGTGTGAGCGTAACCAAGGTAACCAAAATGCAATGACTCAAGAAGAGGCAAACAAACCAGAAAAGAAAAGCTCTATGTGTGTGATTCTGAGTATCTCACCAGGATATGTTCCATGCAGGCCACTGAGGGTGGTGGAGGAGGCGTGAATGTGCAACAGAGCTCCCATTTCTAGCAGCAGCAGGAGGAAAGACAGAGCCATGCCTTCTGGGTGCAGCAGCAGCAGACCTATCCCCAGCAGGCCACAGAACAGAAGCAGAGGGGCAGAGTAGACCGTTCCCAGTCCGTAGGCCTCCACAGCAGGCCTGCTGTCCACCTCGCCGCCCCCGCTCAGCTCTCCGTCGTCCAGGGAACGACGCATGCGCTGGTAGATCTGGGGGATGAGGTGGTGCAGCTCTGCTTGGGGGCTGATGCCGGTGCTGGCTCGGTAGCGGGGTGGGGGTAGAGAGGAGCCCCTGGCTGAAGCTGTGGCCCTTGTCTTCACGAACACAGTGAGAGGGTCTAGCCAGATCAGGAAAAGACCCAGTCCCAGGAGACAGAAGGCAGCCCTGGGGAGGGCCAGCTGTGCCAGGCTGATCAGCTGGGCCAGATTCCTGAAGCTGTCCTCTGGAGTGGCACTAACAGCCCAGTGCAGCCCCAGGCACACAGACAGCAGTGGTAGGATCCAGCGGGCTGTGAACACTGTCCCACCTGAGGAATTGAGGTTACCGTAGTGGCGGAGGCATCGTCTCAACAGATACGTCCACAAGCCCAGGGAGAAGACTGATAGGATGTAGTGGAGGTTCTTCAGCTGATTGTCCTGCATCCGGGAAAGAGGAGAAAGGAAGGGCGATGGCTGGCAAGAGCCCTGCTCTTCCCGACAGCCGTGGAAGGAGAGGGAGAGGTAGAGGCTGCCAACGAGGAGTCCTAAGCAGGCTAGGAGGGTGCTGCTTTCTTTTCTCACAGTCGATGGGGACAAGGCGGGTGAAGGCAGCAGCCCAGCAGGCTTCAGAGGGTCATGGATGGGGGGAAGAAGCAGGCCTTCCCAGTTGAGATGGAAGGGAATATAGAGACCAAGAGAAAACACCAGAAAGGTGACTACACGGCCCTCAGCGATCACATAGCTATCAGAGAGCAGAGAGGCACAGCGGAGGAGGAGCACCAAGAGAGGGGGGATGAGGAGGCTACTGGGTGTCAGCCAGCTAGCAGACTTTGGAACTTTAGTTCCGTTCTTAGCCACAGCAGTTGCCCTGGATCGATGAGCCCTCCAGAAGAAGAAAAGTTCAGAGCTGAAGGCAGCGGCTGCCAAACACCATGCCACCTCGATGTAGCCCTGTGTGAGCAGCTGACCGGCAGCCACACAAGCCCCCCCTGTTAGCGCCGCCACAACCGGGACCTTCAGTACTGGACCGTTCTCTCTGACCAGCACAAGCGACAGCTGGGAAAGGATGAAACACATCAGGCAGGCTAGCGCCAAGATGGCTAAACCTGCTGCCATCTTGAGTGGGTTGAATCGGGCCCAGGTGGCTCGGCAGGTGTCTCTGACGGAGGTGAGGTATGCCTGCAGCGAGGAGGCCAGCTCTGGGGAGGGTGACCGACCCTCTCTAACCGACGAGAGGTACTCAGAGGAGAGGCGGGCAAATTCATCCTTCAGCTGAGAGAGGCTCTTTGGTGGGATATCTTTTGCCATGCCAGAGTATGTTTCCAGGAAACGGTTGACCTTCAGAGACAGAACGGTCACATCGGTAAGACAGGTAAAATTAAACAGAGAGACAAAAACACACACTGTGTACAACTGAACATCCTCCAGGGTATGTATCACATTTTAAAGTGAAGTCTTTTTTCCCCCCACATGAAGACATTTTAACTGGCAAGCGCAAGTGAACTCTTTACTGAGCAGAGTACCTGTTTTGCGTTGATCCACAGCGCCTCCAGCTGGCTGAGACCTCCAACTGCACCTGCTGTCTGCCCGTGAGGAGGGAATAAAGGCAAGAGAACCTGCCCCACGCTGCTGTACGGGATGGGAATTCCCAGCAGCAGAGCCAGGGTGGGCACCAGATCAGTCTGGGGCACCACATCTGGTTCACGCTACAAATGTGAGGACATAAAAGGGGGTTGTATTACTGCATTACCGACATTTTAATATGTAATCAGTAACTGATTAATGACATATCTTTAACTGCTCGGCTTAAGTGGACTGATACACAAAAAATAATTCTCTTTCAATTAGACACACTCTCAATGATAAAAAGTGCCTATAAATACTTACCATAGCAACCAGCACAGATAAAGCTACCACAAACAAACAGACGATTTTTGGGTGATTAATTGCACTTATTTCTCAAAAGTTGGCGTAGTCTCTTAACTGCAAGCAGATTATGAATAAATGACTCAACTCAAGCAATCAGCTACCTCTGCCATTACATTCATCAGTGAGATTAGTGGATTTGTTTACTGGTAGATAAAAATAACTGATCACTGAATAGAAAAAGTGTCTCAGTGTCTAATAGAGCATCATGTCTAATAATCTCTCCTATTCCTTGTACTGGTGGGTATTTTCTGTACAATCATGCAACCCGTGGTTTTCCACAATGTGTTATGTAACGCTCCAATTACACTGCAATTATGGAAATGAGCTGTGAAGTTCACTACTTGAGTGTTTTACCCCTTAACAGGCAGAGACCACCTGCCAGCATCAAATTTGTGGATTCAGGCAAATGCTTTGAATGGTTTGATGTTTCATACTCATAATACAGCAAACACTCTGCTGAATTGGAGAGATAAACGTGATGTAAGCTATTGTTTGATAGCAAAATAAAAAACACATAAAACTAATTTATTTATGAGAAATTAAAATCCTTGATGACATCAATTACCTCTGGTTCCTTATCAGCTCATTCATGGACTGAAGTGATTTGCTCCTGTTGTTCGACAGTGTGATCTGTTCTCTCAAAAGGTCCGAGACTTTTCTTTCTGCTGTGTGCTTATCTCTTGCTCTCTGTTGCATATACACCTAGTTCACTGATTACTGGAATGTGGGATTTCATATGTTTTACTGATAGTCACGCTAACATCAGATTTCCTGTTCTAACTGAGCCAAGATCTTTAAGATCTTAGTTTTTATTATTATTCTTTTATGCTGTTTTGTTTTTATTATTGTTTATTCTTACTTATTCTAATTAATTCTAAACTTTTCAATGTGTTTATCAAGACTGGGAAAGATATTTCCTATGTTTGCCAGACCTGGTTATAAACCCTGTATTCCTAATCTCGTTTTCATAAACTTGAGTAGTATTTGATTTGCTTTTAAATCTGCATTAACTGATTTTTTTTGGCCAGTAGGGGACAGCAGAAAAAAGCTGTGAACATAACACTGACATAATAAATAACCTTTTAAGTTGATATGGTGAACTTGTTAGCAAACAGTTTCTTATTTACACATCCAGCAGTTACACAGCAACAACCAAACGTCTGGTTCTTTAGCTGCAAAATGTTCCACAATGTTCACCAGCTAGTCGCTAACTGTGTCTGTTTTCCATTTGGTGCTATGCAGGTGGTGTACAGTGGGTTTTTAGAGGTTTTTCTCTGAAAACAGCTGCCTGCTGTGACTGAAAATGACACTATGAGAACAGTGAGAGTGAACCAAAACAGTAACGTTGCAGCCGGACAGCAAAATAATGAGCTGAAACTCGCTATAAAGCTACGTAAAGCCAAGGGGAGCTGCAGAGTCAGGTGATAATATTCTGTTAGCTCATCACTACAAGCTATGCCACTGACATTACACATCGTCATTTGATACAGCCGCTTTAAGCAGACTTGTCATTTACTTTGATTAGTATAAAAGGTTATAAAGGTTGCCTTTCTATAGTATAACCCAGTTAAAAATACACAAAGGCCTGTCTTGACACTGATTAGTTAGCTAGTAATTCATCCTACCAACTCCACCACAAAATAAACTGTTCCTTTGCATTTCCTTCCCTCTCGTTACAGTATCAATGAGATCTTGTTAAAACTGAGTGTGAGAAAGGCATCTACTCTACTGACCTGCGACGGGGGTCCGGGAAAAAGAGGGGAAGGGCTGTAGAGAAAGATGGCGGCGTCAGTCTCCTTCTGACTTTCTCCACCATGATCTCCGGTGTCTGTCATCCCGTGATCTCCCATCACCACCAAGAGGGTGTCATTCTGCAGACGGTCAATCACAGACCTGAAGGAAAAGGATGAATATGGGCAGAGGGGTTCAGTGGAGTTCCTGTCCATTTCTATAAAAATATATGATTTCCCAAATACTGACCTTCTGATTTTAATGTTCAAGTTGCTCGTTCATTTCTGAACTTTGATATAATTTGTCCTAATAACTCATATTTCCTCCCTGTCCATGACTGTCTGGGTCAGCGTCTTACACTTAACTTAACTGTGTTATTACAGCAAGTGAACAGTGTGAAGTGAACAGAACTACAGGTGCACTGAGACAGCACATAATGATGATTGCAGCTGGGGATGCTGTCGAACAAGCTCGTAGCAGCTGTACTGTTGTCTGACCTGATGACTCCGTCCATCTGGGTGAGCTTGTCAGCCATGGCCGGGTGGTCGGGACCAAACCTGTGACCGCAGTGATCCACCCCGAGGAAATGAGCAACCAGGACATCCCAGTCACCCCCCACCACTGTCAAAACCAACAACAAGTGACAGATGGACAGATATGAAGTGCATGTATACGACAGAAGCATGATTAGACGATTAATCGATGGACAAAAAATGTATCTGCGACTATTTTAGTAACTGATTAATTGAAGTTAAAGTACATTTTAAGCAAAAAGATTGATGAGATTTCAAACATTTGAAGGTTCCAGGTTCTCACATTTGAAATTTGAAGACGCCATCCAGGGTTGTAGTAAATCTTTAACTGCTTTCTAATGTTTTGTATCCCAATAACAATGTCATAGGTAACAAATTAACATACAGTACAGCCAGGAGTTGGACCTTTTTTCCCACTGTGGCTGCATAATGTACGTTAACATGTATGAGCTCATGGTACAGTAAAAACATATGAACAAAATACATACTGGTTGTGTAAAGGTGCTGGAGGATCCCATTGTCCACAGTGTGCAGATCCTTGACATTGAAAGAAGGGAAGGGTAGAGAACGGTAGAACTTCTTAGGAAAAAGATTCTCCCAAGTATCATCGCCCATGAACACCACCCGTTTGCCTGTAAGGGGACACGCACGTTTAAGAATGAACAAAGCCATATCTTTCTTTTGAGGTAGAAAGAAAGGTTTCCTTTTAAGCATAATGGCCATATAACTGTCTAGATTTTTTTTTTTACATGTAACATAAATGTGAGATAAAGGTATCTGAATGACATCTCGAAAACTATAGTTCTCCTACTTGTCCATGCTTTTCTAGACTTCGTCCAATAATCACATGTTTGTTATATACAAAGTTGTGATATATCAGACTTTTAGCAATATATTTGCACCAGTGTCATGACAGATTTTCTTATGAGGTGTGTTCTTCCTTTCTCACACATATTTTAAACCCTGTACTGCTCTGCACTCTGGCAGTGAAAATACAGCACAGTTCCAAACTGCTCATAAAGTAGCTGTTCTTCTGACCACACCCTAATCACTGATGCCGTGGCAGATATTTTGCCCTTGGTAGCTGAGTGGTAACTCTCCTAATCTAATTTTGGAGGTATATTTACCTCTCCAGTTCCACAGGATACATCCATAATGTGATGTATCCTGAATAAGGGTCTTGAACTGCAGATATATTCACTATATAAATTATTATTGTTCTGCATAATGTATAATAACAATATTTCTATTGCACATTGTACAAAACAGAAGTTTACTTTTATTTTGTATCATATTTCATTATATACTATATATACAATCATTGCACAATGGATAATAACTATTTTTATCTCTCACTACTCTCATTTTATTATATACTATTACTGCACAATGTATAATAACAATATTTTCTATTTGACTATTTTATTTTATTCTATTGTTGTGTGTGATGTGTGTTGTACAGTGCTGTTGTGACACTTAAATTTCCTCTTGGAGTTAACAAAGTATTTCTCATTCTTATATCCCTGTCTAACTACTCACCTTCTTGCCCAAGCTGGTGGATGAGGTTGTCCTCCAAGATTGCACTGGAGGCAAAGTTATTACCTACATCCACAAAGGTGGGCAAGGACCCAGTAGTGAAGCCCTTGATCCTCTGCATGGTGGTCGTGGGTGGGTCAGCACGAAAGGGGTACAGGCGGCCGTGGGAAGGCCTGGATGAGGCTGTTTCCTCCAGCACGGGCAGCTTGTTCTCATAAGGTCGGGGCGTCGTGTTGTTGGGGTCAAAACGGGCGAAATCGATCTTCAGGGCGTCGATGATGAGGAGGACAGCCCGGCGGAAACGTGGCTGGACGCGGCAGAAGTCCCCCGGCTCCTCTCCGGGGTGCAGCACGTCTCTACAGGTGCTGGTCCTGTTCACCTCCAGCCTCACCAGCAGGAATCCACCCACAAACAGGTAGATGCCCACAGAGTACACCGCACACATCCAGAGGAGCAGGGACAGCACAGGGAGCCCCTTCATCCTACACACAAACACACATATAACACAAGTCAATACAAGTCTAATTTAGGCACGTTTTACACACCAAGGGAAAAAAAAGTCAGTGACACCTGCTACACGAGATGCTAACGCTGGTAACGTTTCAGTTGACGTGAACTTCAAGCTCCACTTAAACTAAGCAAAACGGCACACAACATTCAGACGTGACAGGTAATATTAACTATTAATAGCTTTACGTTAAACGGAGGAGACATTTAACGCTGTTAGCCGCGGCTAGCTCGCCTAGCTGTTATCACTGACCTTGTAGCAGTCGGGTTTTCGTCCTCTCTCGGCCGGAGGGCGGACGTTAATGTGTGTGTGTTAACAACACAGGGGGCACAGGTGTCTCAGGTAAACAGAGAACGACGCGACACCACGCTCACCTTCATTGGGACTCCGGTACAATGAGATTAGATTGCTGGTGACAGCCAGGAACTTCAGCGTGCAAGAACCCGGCGGAAATTCGGGGCGGACGTTTTTCTTGGTGACACAGATGGTTTCTAAATTTATATCCCTGAAGTTTGACTTGCAGGTGCTGGTTGCTTGCTACATAAATACAAAAAACACTAGTCAAGAAGGTATTGACAAAATGTTGACGAATTTTATTTCCTTATTTATTTATTATTTCCTTATACCTTCCATTGGGAATCAGCTACATCAGTGTCCTCTAAAATATATTCTTAAAAACGAATTTTTATAAAATGGCTTTTAATTAAGAGTGTTTTCTTTTTGTTTCGTTTTATGTTTTATTCATTTATTAATTCTTCGGATTTTTATTCATTGTCTTTGATCTGTTTCTATTTCTTGATTGCATTGAATTTATTCTAATTTGTAGTTGCATTGTGTTTATCTGTATTTATGTCTGTGAAACATTTTGTAAACTTGTTTTTGAAAAATGCAATATAAATAAAGTTTATTATTATTTATGAAATCTAATAATTGAGTGAGATATGCAATAAAATACAATGCAAACTGGGTCCATACCGTCTGTAAGACATAGTGGAGGGATCAAATACCCATAACACAGAGGACGAAATAAAGATGTCTCACTCTGTCACTACTTCAAGGAACCAAAAATAATTCTGTAGAATTTCATCTTTTGGAAAGTGCAGATTATCTTCTGGTAAATTAATCAATCCTATTTCAAGTCTGTCTTATTATGGTAACAGTTATGCCCGTTTGGCTCTATCATATGATGCAGAAAATTCCTGAAGAGTTTCTAAAAATGCGTTTAACTACATTTGGGGAATTTTGGAACTGTCAAATGTTGTTATGAAATCCAATGCTGCTGAATTTGTTTCTCCCCTTCATTCCCCCTTGAATCAACCATAGACTGTATGGGATTAACCCAACTACTTTGTACCATATTGCTACTGAATTAAAATCATAGTGGCATATTTTGAAATAAAACCGTTCAAACACAAACCTACTTAAACAATTCAACAATGTTCTTTATTTTATGCTAATTTAACATTGCAGAACCGCAACAGAAAACTAAAACATGGAGGTGAACTTTAACATTCATTTTCCAAAATCATACTGTGAATTTTTCTTAATCAACATATTTCATATCATTACATATGAAGAAATCCACTAGTTTCTCTTTTGCACCATTTTCTTTTAACATAATTGTATATTTTTAAACAAGTGTTTCACAACATCCCATTCCCCCCCAAATATACCTTCTAAAGTCTCTTGTGAGGGTCTCAAATGATAAACACTAAGATGTGCTGGTTTCATTTTGCACTATTTTCCATAAACCTGTAAGCATCAGTGGTCTTTCTTTACAGAAATCCTTGATATCTAATAAATATATCCCATAAGACATAAGAGGCGAATACATACATGAAGAGGACAGGCACACTGACTTTGTATACTATCAAGAGGGAAATATTTCTGAATTCTCAAGACTATTTCTCAAGCAATGATTGGTTTTGCTTTTTAAGGGAGATACAATAAAGTTTTAATATAACATGAGCCAAACTGTCGATTTACCACACTTTGGGAAACTTTCGACCATGCTGAGCCCTCCAGCCAGACATCACATGTAGCAACTTAAAGTTGCTGGTCCCAACGATGCTGAAGACAGTTGAATAATTGCCTCTGATTTCTGTAAACAAGCCGTATCAAAGCAGATGGTAAACCTGAGCTAACTGAACCAAAAACAGTACCAAAACAGGTTGCAAAAAAAAGGAGAAAACATTGTACACAATCGTATGTTTCACTTAAACTTATACATTTTCAAAACCTTTACATCCAATTCCATTAGGGTTTATGTGGGAATTATGCCAAGAAATCATATACTGCACAACATCCAGGGCTTATTTAATATAAATGTCTCCATTCTGTCAGCCTACCAAAGTCACTGCTATGAGTATATTTGGCTGGAGGCTGGTGTTAAATTTCCCAACCTGAAAATAACTGACCAACATAAACAATAGTCAGTGAAGATTATAAATCCTCTTACAAAAGATGTGATTTTCCCAGGACTCCCAAGGCAAGAAATCCCAAGAGTTTATAAGTTGGCAGTTTTTCCGTCTGTCCTGCTAGCGGATGTGTATGTGAGCTTCGGTCACACAGTGATGCCTTGGAGACCCGTAACTACTGTATGAAACTTAACCTGCTTCTCCTGGTTCTGTGTCATTTACTGCTTTAGAGTTCATTCACGGATTCCCCCCCCCCCCCGTTATTGAGATGATGCTGAATGGTTCTCAGGCTCTTCACTCTTCTCCTCCGCTGCTGCTGCTACTTTTGGGGCTGTCTTTGCCAGCGTACTGTAAATAGTCATAGCCTGAGGGCGGGAAAACATGATCAGTCAAGACAACAAAAGCAACAAGCCTGTTAACAATTCTGTAAAACTGACCCCGTTCTGAACATGAATATATATATATATATATATACATATACATACCTGTGTGACCATGCTGCTAACGTCACCACTATTAGATGGCAGAAGGATGGTGTTGGACTCTTTGGCGAGTTTAGAGAAAGCAGACACGTACTGCTCGGCCACACTTAGCGAGGCTGCCGCATTTCCATTCTGCATGATGCACCCAAAACAATATCAAATTGAAACAAAAAAAGCTCTCGTTAACTTTCTAAAAATAAGACTGTGATCATGGTAATCCCATTAAAAAATATAGTTAGTTAAAAATATAAAATCACCTGTTCAGTCAGAGCTTCTGACAGCATACGGATGGCCTTGGATTTTGCCTCAGCTTTGGCTAGGACTGCTTGGGCCTCACCTGAATAGAACACAGTCATGTATTAGTGATATGTACCTTGTTTCATCAGCAGTAATTTGAGTATTTTTTTAAATCATTTTTTTAGCCCCACAACCTCAACTTAAGAGCAGCAGATATTGGAGAATACAAGAGCTATCCCTCCGAGCACAGTAGCTCGCATTAAAAAACTACAGATAAAACAACTAAATTGGGTCTGTGAATGCACCTACCAGCCGCTTTATTGATCCGCTCTGCTTTTTCACCCTCCGAGGCCAGGATCTGAGCTTGTTTACGACCCTCGGCGACGTTGATGGCTGATTCCCTCGTCCCTTCAGATTCAAGCACTGTGGCTCTCTTCTTACGCTCAGCCTCCACCTACACAGAGTGATACAACTTATTCTGTGATTAATACGTCTCTCTAGATTGCCTGCAATCTCATTATATTAGTTAAGTGCTGAATTTTAGACTGGCTTACTGCAGTTTAAACAAAGAAAGCCACAACATTTTCTGCCACACACTGATTTACAAAAATTGTATTAATTGCTGAAGACATGTAATAAGGCCTTTAGCAACTGAAATCCAAATAAAATATCCTTTGATCCCTTTTCACTGTCTCACATAGTCATCATATTAACCCCACCTGCATCTGCATGGATTCTTTGACACGAGGTGGAACATGTATATCTTTAATTTCATAACGGAGGCAACGGATTCCCCATTCGTCTGAGGCTTGGTTGATGGCGTGGACGATGTTGGAATTGAGGGACTCCCTTTCCTTGAAAATAAGTTAAAAAACAGAAACAATTTTTTTTTAAATTAGAAACTTTTCATTACAGGAATACAGAACAATGTGAGATACAGCAGTAGTAGTAGTGTCTTTACCCTGAACACTTTGTCCAGTGTGAGTTTGCCCAGTTCTGAACGCATGGTGGTCTGTGCCAGCTGTGTGACAGCATATTCTGGATCCTCCACACCATAACTGGCCTGGGAACAAACAGAAGTGATTAAGAGATGAGAAATGCATTCATAAAACAATGATCAGAGCGTAACATAACTTAAAAACAGAGAAGACAATCCCTCCATTATATAAAGCAGATCTAATTTTTGCCAGCTTACCTTAAAAGGATCTAAAATCCTTAAATAAAGCACTCCATCGATCTGTAGTGTTACATTATCTGTAAAAAACAAAGGAAATTTGATCTTTTTTTTCCACTGTGTCACACAGGCTCAACATAATCATCAAAAAATTATGAATGATTGATACTCAACTATCCACCAGTAATGGAAAAGCCTGTTACTCACCTAAAGATACTGCAGACTGCTCTGGGACATCAATGACAATCTCTTTCAGACTTTGCACATAGCGAATTCGGTCAAGTAAAGGTATTAGGAAGTTTAAACCCTAAAAGAAGGAAAAGGGGAAAATGTTAAAGACTCGCAGCACCTTCCTTCCTTCCTTCTTTTGCTGTCTAAACACAAGCCTCTGTACAAGAACTTTGCCTAAATAAAACACAGTCTAAAATTGGTACAATTGTGATTTTAAAAAAGTAAATACTTCATTACAGAATGAGTAAACAGGATTACAAATTTAACAGGACATTGTTCTAGTAAATATGCTTTTGGTTTTTTGAAATCTATTAAAAGCAATGATAATACCGGCTCTAAGATCCGGTGGAAGCGACCCATCCTCTCCACCACCCAGGCTTCCTGTTGGGGCACAAACAGGACCACAGTGTTCATGGGCAGGTTGGACGCCCATCGCTGCTGCGCTGGTGTCACCCACAACCTCGGCGCCGTTCGCTGGGTTTGCTACAAACACACAGAAGTAGAAAATTTATCAATCAGCTACAAAACTGATATAGGAATTATCTGATTAGATTAATGATCATGAATGGTTTTGTTTTGTGCAATTAATCGAATATCAGAATTGCTGCCAGTTTATTTCCCGCTAATTTTTATTTGTTTTTTAGTTTGTTTGCTCGTATTCCTGCTATGGTCTCAAAGAATGATACATATATATTAAAAAAACAAAACTCACAACCATAACAAGTCCTAACAATTAAACTATTACTCTCATATAAACTACAAATACAATTGAAATAAATAAATAAATACATACATAGCAATTCAGAATCCTCTAAAAATGTGCAGAGTTGTTGATATACACTAAATTTATATAGCTTCTGCTCACTTTATATATATTTAACTGTTACTTATTATTGGTTTGGCTGATTTATTCAATGTATTTATTTCTATTTCCTTACAGCTCATCTATATGTATTCATGCAACACATTTATATCATTATATACAGTACAAGTTTCTATTCTCACTTTACATCCCTACTGTATATTACTCTTCCACTCTGAATGCCTGCTTGATAAGTGAATGCTATTTCACACTATTAATGATTGATACTTTTAACTTCTATAAAAAGACATTCAGTGAAAGCCACAAGCAGCCATCTAACAACAGCACAGAAGCGTCCAATTTGGTCAATAATGAATCAGCGTAAAGGTTTAAAAGTACATTTTCTTAGTTAGTACGGACTAAGTGACACTTCTGTCCGGCTGAAGAGTGACAGTTCGTGGATTATTAACACACTGATGCACGCTGAATGACATGAAGGCAGTGTCTCTCTCAGCAGGTTTACACGAACTAACGAGCCGCAGATGATGTAACGCTTGAATTTACCTGCAGAAGCGCCCCGCCGGCCCGACACAGTGTCCGCAGCATCATTTAAATACAGTTGAGTGACTGTACTGAGTAGATTCAGCTCCGCAAACTGGACTCTAGCTACCAAAACTCTACACTCATGTGAGTGACCCTTACTGAGCAGGAAATGAAAGTTACATCATTGGTGCAACGCTGAGAAACTCCGCCAGCGCCGGCAACAGGAACCAGAAGGATATGGTTCCACTACTACTACTACTACTACTACTACTACTACTACTACTACTACTACTACTGCTGCTGCTGCTGCTGCTACTACTACTACTACTACTACTAATAATAATAATAATAATAATAATAATAATAACAATAACAATAACAATAATAATAATAATAATAATAATAATAATTCAACAATTTCACCCTGCCAATGCAGATTTTGCCATCTGCATTGAGTATATTCTAGACTCGAAATATTAAATGCCTGCACCTTTATTATAGGTCAGACCTTTAAATGCCCCATATTTGGTGCGAAGGGGATAAGTAAAATATGCTGTAATTTATATATATGTTGATTTATGCTCTCTTACACACATTTACACTACTAGCATCCTTGTTTACAGTTTACAGAAACTCTTTGACCTGTATATTGACACTGTGTGTTGTTGTCCATTTGTTATTTCTATATGTATGTATCTAGTTTTTCTCCTACTTTCTTGTGCATAATAGTCATATGTTTATGTCTAGTTTTCTTTGCTCAGCTTTGTTGTCTTATTCGGCTGTATGTCCATGTGTATATTCGTGAACATTGTGGTATGTAAATACAGTGTGAGCCACTAGAAACCGGAGTCTAATTCCTCGTGTGTGTAAATATACTTGACCAATAAAACTGATTCTGATTTTAATCCATTTCATCCATCAAACGATTCGATGCATTGACTCACTAAACACACAGGGTGGTGCTGTTGAGTTTGTTTTCGTTCTACAGTTATGGCTCCTTAGGGAAAAAACATATTCAAATTTAATTAACTTTTAACCCTATTATTGTTCGGGTCCCTTGTTCTTTGTCATGGCTGATCACACTTGAATGGGGTGTACGTAGTGTGAGTCTAGATTTGTTCAGCTGGTGCACATAAAATTCCAGTGAGACTGATGTCAAATGGTGGTGATGACCAACTAGATAGGGATAGGGCTAAAGAGAAATGCATTCTATTTTTTTTCTTTTTTTTTTCTTGATTGATTGTTGATTATCGGGTGGGCTCAATTTCTGTAAAGCTCATTAGTGATTAAAGGGTTAATAAACCTGACCCGACTTTTCACTTTTGCAAAATCAATAAAGCAGTGGCTAATATTAGTAAGCAGTAGCAGTGAGTAAAGCTTAAAATAATAAAAATCAATAGCTTAAAAGACTCAAACCATAGAAAAGGTTACAGCAATGCTACAGATAAAATACTGCAATAAAACAAAATATGTGGGGATAATGCATTGATGATAATTACAGGATAACGCAGGATAAAGAAGAAGCATAAACTGAGAAATAAGTGAGAAACTAAGATATTAGTGATCAAAGAAGTTGTAGATACAACTTTAGGAGGTAGGAGTAGTCAACACCTGGAAAAATAGTGAATAAGTCCCATACCTGAGAGTAACTTTAGTCTAAATTTAATTCTAAAAACACAAATTAAGTAAAAATAAAATGCTTTAAAAATAAGATATTCATTAAACAATTTAAAACCTCACTTTTACAAAGAAAAGTTTTTGGTCCATTTGAGAACCGTGTGCGTCACCTGTTTCTTCCTCCAACCTGTCCCTGTCAGTGATTGGTCAGATGTATTCAGACGACTCCACCCTCCAGCGCGGTACTGCATTCTCATTGGACACATCAGACGCCAGTAACAGGTGCCTCGACCCCCCCACCCCCCTTTCCCCTCCCTCCAGTGCCCTCAGGTTGTCCGTCAGTCTGAAAACCTGCGATGGGAGTTTTAATAATGGCGTGTCCGTGGCGGGGGGCTTCAGCTCTCTGCCCAAGTCCAGCATCAGAAAACAACCTGTAAACATCGACGAGGAGCTTATCAACGATTAAAAAAAAAAAAAAAAAAAAAAGTAGTTTAACGGACGCTACAATGTTACCGCACAGAAGAGGCTAAATCTCCGCGGAGAGCCTGCGCTGTAAACAAAAACTGTGTGAAACTACTGGAAGCGCTTTGCCATGTCGTTACTGTGTGTCAGAGGTAAGTCTTAGTTGTTTTTTTATCTCTTTATCCGGTTAGAAACGACAATAAGAGGTAGTTTTACATGTAAAAACCGACGTATGTTGACTTAAATCTGATAAAGTCAATGAAATCTCACAGAACAGGTTTTCTCGCAGGAGACATCCTCCCTCAGGTATCCAAAAAGTAGCTAGTAAGGTACATGATTTTACGTTTGCCTCTTCATTAGGTTAATGAAACACCAGAGTAGCCTAATATTTAAACTGTTTTTCCAACGAAGTGTTGCCTGTATTTTAATGGAGTCAGGAGTTCACCATACCAGCTGTTAAGGCTAACAGAATAATCACTGACCTCAGGTTTATAATGACTTTAAGATAATACAAAAACAGTAGCAATGAGTATGAGTTATTATCTGTTTAGGATTACCCCAATTCACTATTACAGATCAGTTAATTTTGTGAATTATCAATGACATCATGTTTACTGCAGCGTTCATGGAATTACAGGTTAATGTATCTCTGATGGGCAGCTCAATTTGACTGGCAAATAGATTACTGATGAATGACATGAGCAGTGGGATGCCTTTCATTAAAACCGGTACCAGTACACAAACTCAAGCACAGGCCCTACTCACGATTTTTTATCAAGGGTCCATATTGAAATAAAGTATTTTTTCATGGGTAACTTTTCTCTCCTCATTTACAAACAAAAATGAAATGTAAAAAAATAATAATTAAGTGAAACATAAAATAACAATCATTTTAGGGGCCCAAGTGACAATATAGTAATACACTTTATATCTACAGGACTTTTCAAAACAGAGTTACAGTTTGCTTTACATGAACACATTTCAATAGTAAAACAAGACCAAAACAAATCAGGCTGTGGTGGGTTGATACAAAAAAAGTTAGAGAATCTGTGCCCACTGTAGCATCCTTTACAGCAGCAAAGCACATTATGTAATATCCAATTCTGTGACAACAAGACTGATGCCCAGCAATTTGGTCCAGAGCTGCCAGGAGGGCGAAAAAAACATGCTGCAAGCTCAAATTAGAGCTGTGAGCTTATTTCCTTTTAATCACATATGTATGCAAATCAGAGCCAGTACCTTTTTTTTTTTTTCCAAACGATGCTTAATATAAAGTTTGGCAAAAAATGTTAATGCAGTCATTCACAAAAGATCTTTTATTGGATAAAAAATTGTTTCTTCTTCTCTTCCCCCTTTTCTTTTTATGTTTATTAGACTAATAGTTATAAAGATATTGTAGATAACATGGCAAGTCAATAACTAAATCTTGTTATCACAATTGTTATCGCAATTACACACTCTTACATTTATCAAATAAAGGGCAATATTATCAGTAACTCTGATAATCACAGTGGGCTTCTATCTGTCAGTCCTGTCTCTGATCTATAGTATCCTTCCCAGTAGTGGTGTGATTACCATCTGTTTGCTTTGTGGCCCTGTGTCAAATTGATGTCATCACTTACACAATTGATGGGTAAAATATCATTGAGCATTTGGGTCAAAAACTGATCTTATAATTTTTGTTGGTCAGAGGAGTTGGGATTGAAGTTAACCTGTTTGTTTGTGTTTCCAACTTTTTTGTCTTGAAGCACGGTGTAGCTATATTGTTAGTAGCTCCCTCCTATCAGTACTTGTTTCTCATCCTGTCATTGTCAAAATAATTTTTTCATAACTTTTTGAATGCAATTTGTCCGATTCATATTGGACTGACTTTTCTCTTACTTTCAACTGTATTATTATTGTTAATGATGTTAATGAAGCTGCTGATTGTGTCCCAGGTAAAGGGCATACTCCCTCAAATATCCTCTGAAAATCTAGCTTCTAGCAGGCAGGTAATATACACATAGGGCAGCCTTAGTCTGATGTATTGAATTTTTTCCACATGTTCTTATGTTTTTGGTGCCTGGCATTGAATTTTTGATGAAAACAACAGCCAGGTTATAAAGCTTCATACCTAGTCATAACACCTGTTTACACAATCAAGCAAACACCTTCTGTCATGATCTCAAGTTTCTTCAGTGCCTTTGCAAATGTTAGCCGAGTCACTGTTGAGTTATGACTCAACACAACTCTCATCTCAAGATAGACAGAGCAGGAATCCTCCCCACTGAAGTTGCATAAAACAATCTTAAAATGATTCTGCTCAGTCATGATCCATCTGGGTTGTGTGTCTGTGCCCGTACACGCCTTCTGCCTCTGTTTCTATTTCTGAATGCTCAGGATACTTTTGTGCTGCAAACTTTTGAAAGTGGGTGTGTGAGCCTGAAAAACCTGGAACTAATACCACTGCTAACTGACCCTTATCCTGCTGCTTGTAATGAGATTAAGTTAAGATTGCAGGCTAATTTGGAGAACCAGTTAACTAGTAGCTATAGGTAGATAATAGGTTGTTTGCAAATTGTATACACAAGTAGCAAGAGGCAAACTGTCACTTGGTATACTTTTAAGCAAGTGTGCCATTGTAACAGATAAAAATTGCAATGTTTAGGGTTTCCCTGAAGAAATTGTTTAAAGGAGATGGTAAGTATTGTCCCCTCCCTTCCTCTGTCTGATCATAGCCATTGAGGATACAAGTCCAGCTGGTCAATATCTTGTGATCACTCAATTAACTGTATAGCAGCATCAGACACACCCTGACATTAGTTACTAAGTGACTGCTTCAACATTCCCCACACTCATTACTTAAACATGTGTCTTGTTTGACGTAGCGCCACTGCATACGTGGCACAAAGATGCACATATTCCATTAAGGATGGAAACAGCCTGCAGCAGGAAATACAAGAACTTCTGGATGTGTGGGGACATAAAATCCAGATGAAAGTCAGTTTAAATGCATCTTTCTGAAGAAGAAAAAAATCAAGGTATTTTTTCTGTAAAAACTGAAAACAATAAGCCTCAGTAGAGATTCAAGCATCAATATTTCAAGCTGGGAAAGAAAGAGGCTCCTGGCGGTGAAAAAGGTCACACAGAGGCAATTCAGTCTGGTCCCACTTTCTTCCGAAAGTTCAGCCTAATGACTCTGGTAATAAAGAGTTATTCTACTAAATGGGGCCTTTCACTATAGAGCTTGTGCACCATCTATTTATTGATTACTGTTAGAGCAATATCAAGCTGGTAGGTGTTATGCAGCCCAAAGATAACAGGAAAAAAGGTTGCTTGGGCCGGGTTTGTGTGTGATTAGCTGATGTTGTGACTCATCCCCTGATAGCAAAGCTTGACAATGTTGCTTATTTATTGCTAGTCGAGATGCTTCATCTCCATGGTGATGTCTTTACACAACAGATAAGTGGTTGCCCTTACAAGTGGACATGTGGGTGAGACTCCTGCTGTCGATCAGGGCAGGGCTGAGTGGACACATGTATCCTAATGATGCTGCAGTATTGGAGGTGTGCAGATGCTGTATCAGACACGTGATCAACTCAGCGACAGAATACCTGGTAAATATCTGAGACAGGCTGGACAGAGCTCATACACGTCCTGAAGGAAGCTTTCGTGGTTAAGGTCTTAAAAGAGTTGTGTGGGCTACAGCAAGTTTTTGAAGGAAGTGGTTGTGAACTGGGTTGATGGTTTCCTTTGCCGTCCATCACTGATTGTTTCTTGGTGTGTTTTGATGGAGGGCAGCTGTCAGACGATAACCTGCTCAAACTGAACAAATGGCCTGGAGGTTGTTGTTGGAATATGTGGAGGCAAAGCATAACCTAACTGTGCTGGAGGGACATTTAGACAATTAAAGCAATTAGATTTAGACAGGAGGTAAATGTGGGTTATATTGTATACATGTTCGCCTAGTGAATGCAAAGTTATCACATAAGTCTTTAATCTGTTTAAGTAATGCATTAGAGTGACATTGGACAGATACAGCATTGAAGCGGCAATCTTTATTATCAAGAGGATTGCAACTAATTATTTTCATCATCACTTATTCTTCATTTATTAGAAGTAAAGCGCAATATGTAACAAAAGCCACTTTTCTAAAGCTCACTAATTAACCTCTTCCACTCCCCGAGGACGCTGGAGTCCGCGGGTGACATTACTGTCTTTCAGAGGCTGTAGCGGGTTCAGTTAAAGCTACAGTGAAGATACTTCTATCATGAAACTAGGCAACCTAAGGAATCTATTCCAACCTTGCTAGTCTGTTGGGAAGTGGGCTAAATAACACAGGCTAAATTTTGGTGAGGGAAAAACTGGTATGGCCATTTTCAAAGGGGTCCCTCGACTTTTCACCTCAAGATAACTGAATGAAAATGTGTTCTATGTTCATTACAGATTTATCACTAGAAAAACTTGACACATAGTGCTGAGCTGCATTTCAAATTAATCTTCAGGTTCCAAGCTTTCAGGTGATGTATACCACTTCTATGTGGCGAATACTGTTGACCTGCTGTCTTTCCCTAAACATCCCGTTTCCCTCAAAAATGAGTCTGAGGTAGGGCGACAGGAGTAAAATAAGTTAACACACCTTATCTTGTCTGTCTAAGATGTACAAAAACTGTGTAAAAATGACATGTTGTGGTTTTAAAGGTTTAATGTGTAGAATTGGCCACCTAATTGAAATAAGGGGCAGCATTTCACCCAACCCCCCCTTCTCACACACACACACACACATGCGTGCGCCACCCTACCACCATTATCACTCACTGAATATAGTGTAAAGCTTACTGTTTACAATGCATCTGTGCTATGGCGTTGTCAAGATATCAAAATGCTACAGAGACAGTGCTAAATTACAAACGAGCTGCACAGATCAGAAAGCGGTTGCACCATGGAGATGAGTTACAACATGACTCTTAGCAACAACTAAATATTTACACACATGCCCCTAGGGTAGGTGTTAATTATAAAATATCACAGACCTCACTGATGGTAAAACAGCAGTTTTTCTGCCACACAGCATCATTTTTTCATTAATTGCTGCCATTTTAAAACACAGTAATCCAGTAGAGACCAAATTTAGCAATATGATATTTCAATATGGATCCAGCTTACTACAATGTGCTATGATGCCAAATGGCTCATGCCAGCTTACACATAGCTGGTGCAACCCAGTGCATTTCATTGGATCAGCTGATATGAACAGCTGATGTCTCTCCAGCAGCATCTGCAGCAGCAGCCAGCTGCCCTGACGACGTCAGTGCAACTTTCCAAATAGGCGTTATTTGGATAAACTGACCACGTATTGCGAGTCTACATGGTTACTTTCTCACCTTAAAAAACAATAAAATGACATATTAACAGTCATTTCAACAGCATTCAGCCTGGCTCCACTATTATTGCCAGGGCTCAGGCCAGCACTACTTCTTCTTCCCCTCATGTACGGTAGCGACGGGCCAGACGGGGCCGAAGCTAGCTGGTTAGCATGCTAACTTCAATAGATATCTCTGCAACACAATACATATAGGTCTTTGACATAACGTCAAAACTGTTATTTCTTCACATTCTGTTGATAATTTTAGTTAATTTGGGAATGTTTTAAACTAATTTTCTGGCCAGTTCTCACACATTATACCTTTTTAAGCAGGGTTATGTGCAGGACTTTTTCTTGGCTCTGGATTTTGTTACTGTTGTACACAGTCAGGCTAGCCATTTCCTCGTTTTTGTGCTAAGCTAAGCTAACCAGCTGCTGGCTGCAGCCTTATATTTAACAGACAGACATGAGTTATATCAATTTTCTCCACCAGAAAACAAACAAGCCTATCCCAAAATGTCAAATTATTCCTTGAAGGGATTAATTGATTATCAAAATTGCTGTGGATTTACTTTCTGTCGATCAAATGAATTGACTAATCATTGTATCAGTGATCAGTGAAATGCTACTCAGCTGCATCAAATGTAATAGGCTGGTGCTGGTGAACCGGCTCCATGCTTCCTACTATGGTACCTTGGTTTTATTGCCAGAACAGTGTTCACACAGGATGTCAAGCTTGTTTCATGCATCATTGCACCTTTTGTGCATTGATTCTTCTGTTGACATACAGTAAGATTTGTTTTACTTTCCAATTGAAAACAGTGATACAGCAGTTCTTTGTCATGACATACACTCCAGTCATTCAAGTGTTCAAACCATGAATTAAGGACACACTAGTTACAAAACGACATTGCATTAGCTGTCACAACTGCATTAAGACCACTTGCTTGAAACCCCCTTGCTTGACTTTGGCTCTGTAGCAGAATAAATAGATGAGGAGATATAATTTTATAAAGAGTGATAGGAGGACAGAGACCCAGCAAGACTATAAACCACAGAACTGCAGGCAGAGTGGTTGAGTGTAGCGAGCAGCAGAGTAGTGGAATTATGAGAGAAAGAGGCAGAGTGAGACAGAGAGAGCGCTTAGAGATTGAGGGTGTAATCCCCTGGCCATCTGTTGCTCTCTCTCTCTCCCTCTTACACTGGCTCCACCTGACCAGATCCAATAGCCAGCACAGAGCGGAAGTACGCCACTGCCTGCAACAGTAGTACACTGTGGTGTCATTTCCTGTTCCTACTTTCCTGTTTTCTGCCTGACTTTCCAATGATGATTTCTTTGTATTTGGATATTACTTTTCACTTTCACTATCACTTCCATTTGACTAATAGCTTACAGTAGTATTCCGCAAGTGGATTTTGAATAGAGCTGCATATGTAATACAAAAAAAGAGAAAAAAGAAAATACTATGATATTGACTCTTGCAATTTTTTGCACTAGTGTAAAAATAAATTCATCCTTCAAAAAAGGTTACCTCTGTTGCAGGTATTTTCGCAAATGATTATTAAGTTATAACGATCATTAAGTTATTAAGTTAATGATTATATTGATTATTCTGCCAATTAAACCTCCACAGTCATTGCTTCAAGTGAAGAAAATCCCTCCACGACGACACCAAGTTCCCCAAACGAGCCAAACAAACCTCCAAACTAACTGTCAGGAGGGAAACTGATGACAAAAAAGGAAAATAACAACATCAAATCTCTGTCTTGAAGCACATAAAACAACAGGCCGGAGTCCCGGTTTGAACTAATATCACGGAAAGTGAGCAGGAGTCAAGAAAAGAAGCTCCGTGCATCACCGATTCTCCATGCTGACGTTCCCTGCCAGAGAGGCTCCCTGCCCCAGTGTGCACCGCACAGGCAGACCCCCAGTGACACTTTATATATTTTTTTCATGTCTGTGACATATTCTACAAATATAGACATTGAAACTATAGTGAAAGGTGTAATGTTGCTGGTATGATGTCAATATGACTGTCAACAGATCGTTTTCACTGTCTATTTTTACTGAGAACCACGTGCATCACATGGGAAAAAAATAGGCGAGACACCAAATCTCTAGCCTGTGTAGCCCACATGAGCCGTGTGGCTGCTCTAACCTGTTAACACGGGCTCCAAATGAAAAGCAAGAGGTTCGGCGACGCACACCTCAACACTGTACCTGAATGCCTCTTGTGTAGATATTTTATTATATGCCTATTTTGGTACATTTACCTGCCAGTGTGGCAGATAGCCTTCCGAGATCTACTCACCAGATGGAAAATCTACCCGCATTTGGAACTTGGCGGGTGTTAATTTTGGACCCTGATAACAAGTTGCAGTCATGTTCAGAAGAAAATGAGCACAGTGGAAAAAAGAAGAGGGGGGAAAAACAGTAGGCTGATAGGATAACTGGTCCTGCAAAATAGTTAACTAAATGGCCTCTAAAGCCATAGAAGGCCCAGGACAGAAAATGATAAGCATCAGTTTCCACCATAATGGCCCCCTGGTTTATTGCCCTCTGGTCTGTGTATCACAGTCCTAAATAACATCATGCAAATTAGGACATAAGGCCACTGTGCCAGCTCATTTGCTCCAGTGACAAAGAGATACGCCCATGGCTGAAAAGCCTTAGTAGAAGGCCAAAGAAAAAAAAAACCACACTTCTGGTTTCTCTCCACATTTCCACTGCTCCCTTTCCGCCTCACACTGAGGTATGTACAAGACAGGAAACTCAAAGTTCCCTTTTTCCCATTGTTATCTTAAAATCACAAATGGTAACATCCGGTGTGTGGAATTCCATTTAGATGTGTTCTTAAATTTACTTTATATATTTGTTTTCTTATATAAAAATAGGGAATAAACTGTAGCTTGTTTTGGTTTAATTCTTATAATAAGGAATGTTATTTTAAACATAAGCGAACAAAAAAAAAAATTCTCCTCCAGCATAGTTGTTTTAATGTGCACAGAGAGAAGACGAGGGATGTTACATGAAAATATGAAAGCGTCATTTGTGCTTCCATCATCCCATTCTGCCCATCTGCCATCTCAGGCTCCAGAGGTTTAGTTGGTTATATGCCTGAATACATAACACTGCCACAGCAATCACAATTAATCCCCTCCAAAGCACTTCAGAATCCCATAAATGTTATTGTATAGATGGATCAAGGGGCTAAACATGGACAGTCTAAAAATAAACCAAAAAACACCATTTTCCCCCCTTTTTAAATAATTCTTTTAGAGGTTTTCAGAAATGGCTGCAGACATTTTGTATTTTTTTTTGTTATCTTAATCTGCCCCAGTTCACATTTGCCATTGTTTACCAGCTGTTGTGGTTTGTGATACAGCTGTCAAGGCTTATGCCTCTTGATAACATTAAATTTACAATCAGATAAAAGGTATTTGTCAGCTCTGATAAAGGCGTCAAGCTTAAGTAACTTATTTTACACTTGTATAATTGTTTAATTACACTTGGGAGTCTGACTTAATGCAAATATTATGTCTTAATAACGTGACCACAAATAATCCAATATACAGGTTATTATTGCAAATGTATGCTCAGCATAACTGAGGTGTTACACATCTTTTTGTCAGAATATGAGTGTCTCATACTTATTTTAGAGGGAGATGTTTGAAACAAATGAAGAAACTAGACAAATGAAATAGAACTACTCACTTCTAAGCTCTAGCAGAGGTTAGGATTATTGTTTCATTGTCAGAGGGTTTTCTCGATGGGTTGCATTTGTATAAGAATGGATTGGTACCCGGAGATTAAATAAAGATTAGTTCTTCAAAGGCAGTTAATATGGACTAGTAAAAGGAAAAATGGAAATGAGGCTATTTACATGATAATGTCATGAGTGATGACATTTATGTGTTTTTACACGTGAAGTGTCCCTGCTCTTGCGGACGACAACATAGTGAGGCTGTTGATGTGTTTGTGTGATTCGGGTGTCACGAGTCATGGGCACACGGCTTTGCTTGTCTGCATATTAATGAATTTGTCAGGCTTCAATAACATGAGATCCTGTCAACTGTTCATTACTCATGCCTAGATAAGTTTGCATTTCTGACTTCTGTTTTCTCTACTGGTTCAACAGTGCATTAATAAGATTTCAATTAACATCACATTGTCATTTACACATCAAGTTCTGCTGAGTAAACCTTATATTGTATGTCAGTACGTTCCAAATAAGTTGATTTTAAAGTGTTCTTGCTAGACTAATCATTGTTTTTGTTTTGTTTTACAGTGAAAAAAGCCAAGCTCCAGGGTCCTTCAGGTGAGTACATCATCCAAATGTTTCACATTTTCACTTTCTTTGTCTCACATCACGTTCTCAATTTCCTGGGAGTTCAGAGCAGGTTCATATATTATGGGACTTTAATTTTGCTTTACTGGCATATTTACACAGTTTGCAAGCTCTCAATCCTAACTTGCTTCATGTATAGTAGTTGTGTTTGGAAAAAGTCCACATGGACTCATTCTGTCATGTAGGTTAATCAGTCAAATTCTGGCAAGTCACTGAATGCAAGGGTTGATTTTACATTATGTAATCCTGTGTCCTTCTACACCAGGCCGTGCACCGGTGAGCTTACATGAAGATCGCTAGCTGCTAAGTCCAAATCCCCATGCTCTCCACCTAAGCAAATCCCCCTAGTGTTCAGCCTCACGCCTACCTTTAAGCCCTGTGACGTTTCCAGCAAGAGCAGGCAGCAGAACTGACAGAAAGTCATTGCAGCTTTGGATCTGCCGGTGACATTTTACTCTCATTCTCAGTCCCCAGTTGACCTCTGTGTTCGTCAAGGATAATTGCTAAAGTTAATTATCCAGTAGGTCTTTGCATTAGTTAAAATGTTTATTATTCTTAGTCCCTACCCCTTCACCTTTGGGAAACGTGATGATTTTGCAAGGTTTCCGCATTGTGTCATGAAGGACTCTGTTGCTATGAGATATTGGGTTTTTGATTGTGAGGTTGTGCTGGCCTAGTCTATCTTGTCTGTGTCCTCCTCCCTCCCTTGGGCCACACCACATGAGACACCTGTCCCAGAGCAAACATCCAGGATAATTCAGTTAAGCCTGTCGTCTCCCTTTGGCAAAATGTAAACATCAGACACTTTTTAGCTACTGGGCAAAGTAGGATTTATCAGATATTGGGCAAACGTAAAGTCAACTCAAAGGTTATGTTCATACTGTAAATGACTGTAAATATCAATTTGTTTTGCACATGCTACAGTACAGAAGAATAAAAATGAGTACTGTGTGCATGGGAAGTTAATGGAGACAGTTCTTTTAGCAAGTCTAGGGCTGCCTTGTTGCAGTGCAATTTTTTTATTTTTTTTAATTCAACATTTAGTAGGACATTCACGCAGAAGAGAAGTTGTAGATAGAATTCAGAAATAATTCAATACTATTGTACATCAGCTTGTGAAGATGTGATCATATCATGTTATCATGTTATCAAACCTCTGTTGTCCAAATCAATGATTCTAAACAATTTTTATTAAAACCTCACAAATTAAATATTATGATTTAGTTCATGTATTAAGAGATTTTTGTCTGAAATATAGTGTTTAACAGTTGGAATCAGTTTATTGCATTGAACATGAATTTGATCATTTTGTTTGTAATTTTGCATATGTTTGCCATACCATCATATTTATCCATATTGTAAAAATAAACTATTGTTTTGGTATTGTGGTATTAATATTACAGCCCTAGTAGTAGAGACCTGTTCAATGAGGTCTTTCAAGAAAATGTAATCAAAGATTCCTCTTTCAATCAGAACACTTCAGCTTAACAAAAATATCTCTGTAAAAAGGAGAGGATAGACAGACATTATGAAATTATTATTGAAAACAATTATTTGGCACCTGGCCAAATGTTTCTGTTTGTTCAGGTTTAAGGAAATCATTAATATGTCATGGTTATTTATACTGTAAGTGAACCTGTGACTTATTGGAAGATCCCACAAAGTTTACATAGGGCTGGTCTGTGAAGTATTTGCATTGTGCTTTCACCACACCTTCAATTGTCAAGCTTTTAGGCCTGAGTTTGGAACTATTACATTAAGTAGTTTCTGGAAAATATTAGTTGGACTAAAGGTGACCTTGGATGTGCCAGTGGCCAGCTGTCTGACTTTCCACTGATTGCCTCAGGAAACTTGAGCTTGATAAGGGCTGAGTGTTACTGGATTTGTGTATGTTCAGCCTTTGCATGTATACCCTACGTGCAGATTTTCTGTGCTGTTAGGTATTTTAGTTGTATGTTTCCCATAGAGCTTCTCTTTCAACAATACTCCAAGTGCCCAGAATACAGACTGTTCACATTGTGTTCAGTCCAGAACTCTACATACATAGGTTTATGTCTTCTGTTGCATGCAACATTAATGAGTGGTCTGAATTTGAAATGTCAGCTTTCCAACTGCCTGAGTTTTCCTGACTAATTTATTGAAAACCACATCATCAATCAATAATGGATGAAGATACTTGACTGAGGGCTCAGGGGGGAGTGGGTGGTTCACATACAGGGGCAGTGAGTACTGTAGTCTCATGACATGGACAGGACAAGCAGGCCACATCATCACACAATTCACCTCAACTTCCTTCTCTTCACAACACACTGACTGGTGTGTTTGGTGTGCTTCTACTTAGTCACTGCGTGTGTGCGTGTGTGCGTGTGTGTCTGTGTGTGTGTCTGTGTGTGTGTGTGTGTCATGCATTTTAAAATGTCAGGACCAGTTCTCACATTGAGGAAGATCCTACAAAGCTATAACTTTTTACAGTATAGGCTTGATTTATGTGGTTTTATGTCATGTGTTTGCGTGTACGGGCTGACCTGGATATGGGCAAGGTCAATACTGTCAGTCACTATTTCCTTATGATGGATATAGTAGTATCGGTGTATATGTTGGTAAAAAAGAAAAGTAAGAAAATGTATCACTGGAATTTGTAGATCTATAGGCTGCATGTAGAGTTAATGACTTTCATTTTTCTTTGTTTAACTCAAATAGATGCTTTTTATAGTTACAGTCATTACAATTTAATTTCAAGTTTCACAAGATTGATAACTTGAACATTGCTATTTTTTTATATCAGGGGTTACTGTCATCTTTGATAATAAAACATTTTGACAGATCTCTCTAAACTGAAGCTACATTTCAGGGATTATTGCAAAGAAAAGTTTGTAACTGTTTATGATTCATGTTAATATTAACTGCATGTCATTGGTAAAGAAAAAAGAAAACAAAAAAAAAACAAATATTAAGACATTTCCAGCCCAGCTCTAGTGTGTAGACACATACTTTGTGTTTTTCCAAGCAGTTAAGGCTGCTTCCTCCTCAACAGTGTATCAGCCACAGTTTACAGTGCCTGCAGTAAAGGGCCCACAGCCACTAAGTGGCTCTTATCTAATCCATACATCCTCTTCCCTTATCTCATCTCTTCTATTCATGGGAGCCAGCCCAAGTGTGGCACAAGGCATGGACTATCTAATTAGGGAAAGGCTTGAGCATCCCCCAGGCTCCTTTTGTAATAATGCCTGTGTTTTGTCGCTAGATTTGCTACTGTCCTCTTGAGACACTAATTAGGTCTGCGTCTTGTCACTCATGGTCCTTATAGGCTGGACAATGCTTTTAGACAGTGTCATGTCAGCTGTGCTTTTAGTAAAGCTTTTTATTTTGGGGCCTAAACTAATCCTAATTTATGTTGTGTGTCAGTGGAATGTTGTAAGAATCCACCTGTGTCAACTATTTACTGTCTCATTGTGTCAAGAGTTGTGTTTACTTATCTGGCTGCTGTGTTAAACACTATGTGCAGAGTAAATGTTTCAATATGTTGCTAGGGTAACCAGGAAAATCTTTGTTTAGTGTGGTCAGGTGATCAGTCTGCAAACGAACAGCTGATGCCTTACTTTTATTTCCCATAGACCAAAAGGTAGAGTGTGTGTGTGGGTGTATTGTGTGTTTGCCCCAGAAATCATGAGCATGACAGTGCGGTCAGTTTAAAAAAAAAAGAAAAAAGAAAAGTTGTATGTTGAAATATCATGTTAATATTGCATGTCATATTTTTTTTCTCTGTTTTATTAGGTATCTCTTATAATTGTTTAACTTAACATTGTTAATGTTTAATATTACTTAATATTTTGGAGGTGCATTGATGGCACAGTAGTAGATTTTGAGTTGTATTTTGTAGAGCTGGTTGACATGATGAGATACACTCATTTACAAAAGCAGCATTAGATACGAAGAGGGTTTTAAAATGGGTTTTAAAATACTCAGGTTACCGTCATTGATATACAGTAAAGAGTGTGGAGACTTAACTGTAATAAATACCAAGGTAGCTCTCCCTTTTTAATATCTCTGGATGTATTAGGCCATTGTTAGCACTGTTGCAAATCAGTGACTACTGCATCAATGTGATGAAATATCTAAATTTGAGATAAATTTAATTCAATGGATCAGCCAAAATCAGACATTAACATTAGCTTATTTCTTCTATAAACAGCTTCACATGCATTTCCAGAAAAATGTACTATAACATGATATATATTTTTATCACAACATGAAGTTAGATATAATGGCATAGAGGATTTTATCCATATTGCCCACCCCTAGTCAGTCATACAACCCATACCCATCCACGTTTTTCAGCATTTCTAATCTAAGCTGTTCCTCCAGTCCCTCTAGCTGCTTTTGTGCCCAGGTAGGCAGTCAGATTTATGCTGCTGGAAGGGGGTAGTCACAAGGAGGACCACCAGTGGTGCAAAGCTAGTAACTACCAGAGTGAAGCTGAGCACATCAGCAGGCACGTGTTGATGCTCCCTCGCCCTACTGAGGGAAATGAAAAGTGGTGGTTGTGTCACGGGCCGTCTAATCCCCCTCTCCCTCCCCCTCCCTCACCCCTCACCCCTGCCCAGCGCTGACAGCTGGTACTGACGGTCATCATCGCTCTGTTGTCCGGGACTACTGGCTGAGAGGAGGCTGACGGAGATCACTGGGTGTGAAAGTTGTCTACACAGACAGATAGGCACTTGAATCTGTGTCTCAGCTGCTAGTTTCAACAGCCAACAGAGTTCCAGCAGTGTTCATTTAATGCAAAAATGGCCCAGCTGTCATACAGTATTTGGACTTTGTTTGTGGTCGGAAACAAACAGGAAAATTAAATTCAACTGACACCGTCACCCCTGACCTAACTAAATTTCAATTTCAGTCTTGATGGTATTAGGGCTGACGGAGACCTTTTCTGCAGTAGTAACAGGTCAGGAGTGTCTCGTGTCTTATTACGTCATCAGCAGACGGGCTTCCTCTGTTGTATACTGTATGTTTAGAACGCCATTATTAAAACTAGGTTCAAATGAAGCTAGGACATAGGAGGCAGTTGAATCCCTTGGTTCTATTTGCTGTGTGGGGTTGGCTCTTGGTGGAGATTAACAGGGTCAGTTAGCTAGCCTGGCATGGCTTGGCTTGACATAGTTTGGGGGAGGAGACTTATCTGCTTTCACTCTCACTAGAGCTCCTGATGTTATTTTCTCCCACACACAGACAAATTAGAACTGGCATGTATCCATTCGAATGTCAGATCTCCTGCTTGTTTGTTTATGAGCTGCGTTTCATTTTCATTCATCACCCTTAAAAATATGTTTTGGCCCATTTGTGTATGATAAATGACCCTGCAGATATCTTTTCCACCTCTCATTTTCTTTCTTTTGTAATAGTGATACTGCATAGTTTTCTCCCAAATGCAACCAGTCTATGTGCCTCTAGTGTATTGCTACCACATCACTACATTTTAAAATATAATCTTTGTTCTTTTCCTTTATTTCAGACAAGTTCAACACCTACGTGACGCTGAAGGTGCAGAATGTCAAAAGCACAACGATCACTGTGCGGGGGGACCAGCCTTGCTGGGAACAGGATTTCATGTTGTAAGTTATTAAACACAGACACACTGGGTTCATGCTTGAAAATTTATTGAACTAATTAAGTTTTGATCACTTTAATCAGCGACTACAATAAATGTAAAGTTTATGATAGACTAAGCAAGGGCCATAAGGACTTCACAGAATATATATATATAACCGATATAAATGGAACACACCAATTCAAACTTTATACTAGAGTGTAACCAAAAACAATCAGTATGTTCAACGTGGTATCTTAATGCTCTGTATCCTACATTGCAACAAAAATCATTCCCAAGGGGCTTCTTTCTGCTCACACATTTTAGGATTTATACCTCCTGATATATTGCCTTTCATGAGACCTTCTTGGCTGTTTATCTTAAAGAATATATAGAAACCATGTATGCTGTATCCCTCTGGGTTAGACACATGTGGTACAGTGTATTCACACTGCCCTGGAGTCACATTTATTGTCACTCTGTGCTGTCAAAACGGTTCAATAAAGGCAAATGGCCCAACAAATCTAAAAATGAAATGGTGCAGGAGCTCTGAACCCTATAAGAGTTCTACTTTTTGTTCTTTATTGTTATTTTTATTTATTTTTCAAGTTGCTTCACTGTAATACCTTAGAGCTTAGAGCTACAGGAAATGTTTTCAACTTCTGCAACTCTTTCTAGGAAACATACTTGTTAAGCAGCTGCTGTTCATTTCCTCCTTGTAATTCATTGGTTTAATTTCCTCATTTTACTTTCCCTGTGAAAGGTATCCATGGTGATGAAAGAGCCAGCACGTTGTTGCATGTGTGTCATTGTTTGTCTTTTGTGAACTCCCCCATTGCAACAGTGTTTGTTTTTCCAGACCTTCATCCTTCTACTGTCCATTAATGATGTGTCAGCTAGGTGTAATTCATAATCATTCATCAGTGTTTCCAGCAAATGCCCAGCACCACCTGTTGCAACAAAATACGTTCACTGAATGCTGAGAGATGATGACTCGGCTCAACTGAAATCTAATAAAGGAAATTCCAAACTTCCAAATTGCGAACCCCAGCTGCTAACCTGTAGGTAACTCTGCAGGCTGTTTAGATATGCAAGATAGATAAGAAGATTGGTAACATTGTCAAGTGTCTACAGTTAATATAAAGCTACTGCCAGCAGCCATTTAACTTAGCATAGCGCAAAGTCTGGAATCAGGTAGCCTGACTGTGTCAAAAGTTCATGTTATTTAAAATATATATATATTATATATACTATACATTGTCAAATACATAACAAAAAAGTGTAAAAATGACAAGTTGTGATTTTTTGGGGTGTTATGTGCCAGACTATTTCTTGGTGGAGAGCAGTTACTTCCTGCAGCTATAGTGATAGGGAACTAGCAGAGACTCCAGAGGCCTGTACTACAAAGCAGGATTTGGGGTTAGTGAGGTAACTTCAGGTTTAACCCATGGTTTTCAGGGTTAATACGGCGGTTCACTTCTTACCGGGGTACGTCGCCATGGTAACTTATGCTGAACAGTTAACCTTCTCCAGAGCAGCAGTTAACTTCAGGGGATCGGATCACAACCTGTCAACACTCAGATCACTGACCAATCAGATCACTGCAAAAAAGAGTCATCATTCCTACAGGATCCTGACATGGACAAAAGTCCTGAGTTTACAATGAAGTGACGGAAAAAAAACAAAAAACCAAGATATACAATATTTGTTAGTGAGCTTTAGGGGTGCTGATTTTGTTACCTTTGGACAGAGCTAGGCTCGCTGTTGTGCTAACTTAAGCTAACTGGCTGCTGGCAGCAATTCCATATTTAAAGTACAGACATGAGAACAAAAATAAATACATTTTATAAAACAGTACTGTATTGCTTTGATTTGAACCCAGTGTTGTACTAGAAGGTAGGAAATCAACCTGTATGCTTTTGGTATGCTAGGCAAAATGGCCATCGATAACAAAAAATAAAAGACAAAACCACCACTAGGATCCTTAAGTGCATGGATGATACACATTGATAAAAATAAAAAAAAAATTGCAATATTGGTTAATAGTATCTAAATGACAATCTAAACAACCAAAGTTAAAATTAACAACAGTTTTATTTTAATACCTCTCTAGACTTGTTTATTCTGTGCCATTCTGTCTGAGCACATAATTCAGAAAGCCTTTATCTCTGCACCTGGACACCATGGATACTCAGCGCCCTCCCCTGCACTTCTCTCAATTAGCTGTTCTCTTTGATTATCTTTTCTCTCATCTTCCTTTTGTTTAGCCTGTTGATAGTTGTAAACTGCCACAGATGAGAATATGCAAATGCCCCTGTCACACGGCTCCTTTCAAAATTGATATGCCATTTTATTGCTGTCATCAAGCTGTTTTTGTGCCCTTTGAATAGCATGTTGAATAACAAAACAAAGCTGGAATGGATTATGACGGCTAATACACAACAAAAAGAGGAAGTAGCTTTTGTTATCCGACAGTGGTTGAGCCTGGCTGTAATTATGTAGAAATTTCTGGTTCATTGAATGTGAATTGAATGACATATCGGAAAGTTCTCTGGTATCGTTGTTCTAATAACAAAGCTTCAGACTACACAGTTAATTGTTACACTCTTTTCATCGGATGACATTTACCACGCTGTTTATCAGGAAGGTTTTTTTTCGTAACTTGACATTGCTTGATACATGAAAATTTTTTTGTTTCCTCTAGTGAGATCAACCGGCTGGACCTTGGTCTCATTGTTGAGGTGTGGAACAAAGGCCTCATCTGGGACACCATGGTGGGGACGTCCTTGATTCCTCTAAAGAGTATCCGACAATCAGAGGAGGTTAGAATGCAACCGCACATCACATAATCCAAACAAAAATAGGAAAGATTTCATTCTAAAACACTATGATTGTAAAAGATAAAAGCCATCGGAAATCCACCAATTTTTCTCATTTGTAACAAGATACATTATTTAACTTTTGAATTTTCTTCTTGCTCCATAGACATTCAGATTTATCTTAGAAAAAGTACAAATACACATCTGGTAGCGGAGTGGTTAAGATGCTTACTGTGTAGCTATAGCACCCTCAGTTTGATTCTGGCCATGGACCTTTGTTGAGTGTCAACTTACTCTCTCTACCTGTCTGTATCTCTACCATCACTATCAAGTAAATAAAAAAACAGGCCAAAGTCAAAATGAAAAATAAAGCTTTGTTGTTACACTGATAAGACTATCTGAAATGCATTAACTTTTATAATAACAATAATGGCATAAGGGTGGTAGAAGAATAGACACAAGGAAGGTCCAAATGTCTTCCTACTTTAAAGTAAATGTCAATATCAAATTGCAGGAGGGTTCAGGTGAATGGATTTTCATGGATGCAGAGGTCCTGATGAAGGCGGATGAGATATATGGCACCAAGAACCCAACACCTCATCGAGTCTTGCTGGATACTCGTTTCGAGCTGCCTTTTGGTGAGTGAATAATCAGAGTCCCCAAGCCATTATTTGTTATAAATAAGTCCAAGCTTGAGGCTCTTCTAATTTGAGGTTTTGGCTTTCCTGCCTCCGTTGGCTTTTTGTCTTTCTCATAACTTTCTTTTTATTTTAGGCTCACGTTTGACTTCCAGCATTAGGGGCAAAGTCCTATTGAATAATCCGCACTTTTGAAAAGTTCAGGCACTTATGTAAGACATTTCGCAATGCTGTCATCTCAAGTACCTGCTCTGACTACAATGGGTGCTTTAGTGATGTAGACAGTACATTAATGATTCTGGCTACCTTAGGGCAAATCAACCTTGATCCCTCTGAGTTACACAAAGACCACAAATATTTCCTGTTGAAATGTCAGCAGATGGTTTTCGAGGCTACATAGGAAAAATTAGCCAGCCTGGGGCACCTTGTAACAAATCAATGACGTAGTGTAACCTGGTGTCCTGTAGTGTTATGCAAGCATACCTTACATTGATCTCTCTTGAGCAGAAAACATATGAACAACAGGAGTAGAGTATGAGGTAACATTTTTCTTGAATTAAGTTAAATCTTACTTTCCATTATCTCATTGCATGATGTGAAGAAGGAGGCTGGTATTGAACAACTGATGGCTAGAAACACTCCTAGATATTCACTTTACTGTCTAATCTCCTCTATCTGGTTCCAGTAGGGATGAGGAGCCTGGTTCTGTCCTGCACAAATTGAGGGCACTGACTCATCATTTGCAGATCTTCCTTTATTAACTTAGGTTCTGTAAATATAATTTTGTCTTTGCCAGATTGTTCCATTGTGGCCAACAGGATTAAGAAACCATTCTGTTTCATTATGCTTTTATATATATTGCTAAAATGATGAAGAGAAAAATATAACTGTAAGTTCAAGTCCATTAGCCACTTACTGTTTTCTGGAATCATGCATCACAACCTTTCCATACATATTTAATTAAAGCTGCATTAATGTACTTATTTTTTGGCCATTTGGGTGCAGAAGAGGTCCATAACCTTAACATGTTATCACCTAGCAAACAGTTTCTCATTGCACATCCAGCAGACACAGAGCTACATAAGCATTCTTTTGGAGTCATGTCTTGTATCCAAATATCTGGCTCTTTAGCTGCTTCCACTTTCTTCACCTGCTATTTTTTTTTTTTTTTGACAAAAATAGCTGCCTACTGCTGCTGGAAATGGGGTTGACGAGAGAGCGATGAAACCAAACCACACAGTAAATGTGCCATAAAACCAAAACAACAAGCTAATAGAGGTTAAAAACTCCCTAGTGATGCAATTGGATAATAATTCTCTGTGGGTATATTGCTATGAGTGTCCCCTTTCACAATACATGTAGTTATTTGGTTTATTGTCGAAATAAAAATATTAATGCTGCCTTCTTGCTTGCCATGATGGTGGCCACAGCCCATTCACCACACCTTATCCAATTTCATTGGTCTGTCAGTTGCTAGATCCTAGAAATAGAGATGGGTGACAAATTAATGGAAAAACTGGTATAGGTCTGAATGCTTGACCCCTACAGTGAGGGGATCCGGTGGCTCTGTTATGCTTTGGGGGGCATTTTACTGGCATGGTTTGGGTCCACTTGTCCCCTTAGAGGGAAGGGTCACTGCAAATCAATACAGTGTTGTTCTGAGTCATGGTTTTCCTCAGCCTTGGCATTGATTCTACAGTTGCTGAATCTCTTCTGGAGGGATGAACACCATTCTTCAGATGATATTCCCTCATTTGGTGTTTTGATGATGGTGGTGGAGAGCGCTGTCTAACACATCAATCCAAAATCTCCCATAGGTATTCACTTGGGTTGAGATCTGGTGACTGCGAAGGCCATAGCATATGATTCACATCATTTTCATACTCATCAAACCATTCAGTGACACCTTGTGCCCTGTGAATTTGGGCATTGTCATCCTGGAAGAGACCGCTCTGATCAAGATAGAACTGTTTCATCATAAGATAAAGGAGATCATTCAGAACATCTTTGTATTGATTTCCAGTGACCCTTCCCTCTAAGGGGACAATTGGACCCAAACCATGCCAGCAAAATGCCCCCCACAGCATAACAGAGCCACCAGATCCCCTCTTTGTAGGGGTCAAGCATTCAGGCTTTTCCTTTAATTTGTCACCCATCTGTAGCTACATTAATGTCAAGTCAGGTAATTTTTTATTTATATATGCCAATATCACAAATCTCAAATTTGCCTCAGGAGGCTTAATCCTTTATTCTTTTTCATGTGATGGAACAGGATTTCACAATAAAAGTCCAATTGATAATTAACAGTATGAGTTAATGTATGCAATGAATTTCATTTCATGTCATTTTTCCCAGGGGGACAATTCAGTGCTCTCCATGATTGAAGGGTAAAAAGTTCCCTTGGGCCCCTCTGCTCTCTGTGTCCTTGACCACAGCTCTACCGGCACTGCATATATGGCTGAAACCTTGTGATCAAAAGGCATCAAAGTTAAAGCAGGGTGTCTGTCCGCTGAGTGGGAGAGAGCCTCTTTTTTTCAGTTTAAAGAGGAGACCTTTCAAGGTTGCAGGAGGCCATCATGACTCTGCCACCAGAGCCATTCATTAAAGCTGTGTGTCGGTGTGTCTTTGAAGGCCTGGCCTTTGTGTATATGGCCTTTTAATGTGCATCTGTCTGCAGAGCAGTGCAAACCCCCCTCCACCACCCCCCAAAAGTGGGAGTGGTGAGAGAATCTGATTTGATACAACAGTAATCTTTTCTCAAGTAGTAGATATATTTGGAGAGGTTGGGTTAAGTGGGAAAAAAGGAGGAAATAACACTCTTATCCTGCTTATGGCTCCATCAGCTGTGAACCAAATTTAGACTTGATTTCATATCAGCTGTACCCTACCATCATATACATGCAGCTCTTGCTGTATGTTCATTTGGCCTCTTGTAACGTTTTTTGTTTTTTTGTTGTTTTTTTTGTGGCTGCTGGCATGTTTAAGTTGTTTTTTGTTTTTATTTAGTTGTTTTTTTCATTTGTGTCTGCTTTAAAATCTATAACTTGTTTCTGCCGTTTCTAGTCCCTTAACAGCTTGTAGCCATTGCTTACTAACTATTTTCATTTCCTCATTCCTGAGAGGCTCATGAGAAATTCAACAGGCATTAATGTATTATGATGGCGTCCTGGAATATGATGCTTGAAATCAGAGGGGGCAGGATGTTTACTCCAAACCCAGGTTCACATGTATGTATGTTTGTTTATGCATATTTTGGTACCAGACATCCCAGATGACGAGGCACAGTACTGGACAGGCAAACTGGAACGCATCAATACCATGCGAATCCATGATGAGGTAAAGAAATTTAACAAGATTTTACTCCTTTGTTTGTATGAAGGCCAAACAGTGCATCAGTGTGTTGTTATGATAAACATACTGTATGTCCTATTATAGATCAAGCTTTTTTATGTTATGATATATTTAAAAATGTGTTTGTATGTTCCTGTTTACTACCTCTTGTGCTAATAATGCAGAACTGCTATATTTATTTTTGTTGTCATTAATGCCGATGGAGTGGTGCAAGTAAAATACTGTGGTAATAACAATATGATGACATGAAAAACATACTTGATACCTCCTGTTTTTCCCTCTCTCTCTCATCTGTAGTACCCACTTCAAGATGACGTTCAGAGCCGCCCACTGCCTCTGGCAGCTTCCCAATGCTGTGAGTGTGCCTGACCATACTCCTCTTGGCCTCTAGATGGAGCCAATTCTCCATCCTTCCAGCTCACAGGCTTTGATATTATTTCCTCTCATTTCCTTGACCCTTTTGTATTGCCTAATGTAGTAACAGTTGAATCCTCTTAATCAGAGTTGAAAATGAAGACTACAAATTTCAAATTTAATCTGTGCATATTTTCTCAAACCACATAGTGAGCCCATGTTATGCATGTTAAATCTTTTCTCACTGTTGTGACATTTTGTTTTCCACTCTGAGCACCGCTGATGGGGTTCCCTCATCCTCCCTCTTTTACAACACAGAGAGACTTTTTGTTTTGTTTTCACAACCCCTACCTCCTCTGACTGTACCTCTCACTTGTAACATTTGCACTTTCACCAGGCAACTATTTCGGATGGGCTGACCCACTGAGTATGTAAAACACACTTTGATGAAATTATCCCCCAGGCCAATCCTCAGTGCCCTCTGCATGTCCTAATGCCTATATTTTCCAATAATAACTCTAACACTTGATTTTCCTCACCTTCCTCACCTAACCTTTGGCCCCATTTTTTTACCTCAGTTCCTGCTATTGCTATTTTCCTATTTTCCATGCTCTGTGCTGATGTTATTTGATTTTTATAACCCATGTATACTTTATCCATACATTATTGCTTTAGCACACATCCTGGAAAAAAGAGCTTTGCAGTCAGGAAAACGCTCTCTCTCTCTCTCTTTCTCTCGCTTTCAGTAATAATATTGAGATCAAACATATTTAAATATGATCAGTAATACGCAAGAAATATTACTCATTTCACAGTTAAATAAACAACAGAAACCCATAAAAATCCTTAAGGGTGTAAATTGCAGTCGCATCATTAAACTGATAGGTGTCAGTCTTTGCTAAACCCTATTCATATATCACCTTAAAAATTTCATTGTCCTCCCACTTTACTCTTAGAGATATCAACAAGAATCAGTTTACCCTTCATCCTCTCACTTTATCGCTTTGAAAAGATAAACCCCCAGCTCAGCTGTCCCCTCCAGCAGACACCAACCTCTTGGTTAACTCTTGAAAGACATTTTCCAAGGGTCATTTTTAGGGTTGCCATGGTCACTTTCAAAATAGGGTTTTTTTAGGTTCTCTTCTTATGAACAATTATCCGTTATTATTATTACGGGTTTTCGAGTTGCTCTCAGTAATCTCTCTTAACATGTTACTCTTATGTTTGTGTAAGATGGCTTAACTGTGGCAACAACAATTGCATGTATTTCTTTTTTCTTTTACATTTTTTGTCCCTATCCTTCTTGTTGGAAAAACTAAAAGTACTCAGTCATTTTCAATTGAGGATCCATCTATGAATTCTGTACCTCTTTATGCATTGATGATAGAACAAGATACAGGATAACACAGATTAAGAGCAGCTCAGCAGTTTCCATTTGACTGGAAACCTTGCATGTATCAAGGTTATAGTCTTTTAAAACTGCATGACCTTTGCCCTCTCATCCTCCCAATTGGTATCCACCGACCCTAATTTGTTAATTTCTTCAACTTTTTGCATTTCTTCAGATAGATAGAGTTCTAACAAGGGTGCATCCTCAGCTTCCACATGGGTTTAATGATAACCAAGGTTCTTTTTTATTAATGATTGCTGTCATATGAAGCATGTTTACTAATGTGTCAGGAAATATTAATTTATTATGCTCATCCTGTTGCAGCTCTGGATGACCAGGACAGTGCTGTAGATGACCGGGATAGTGACTACCGCAGTGAGACGAGTAACAGTCTACCTCCACGTTACCATACAACGGCTCAGCCCAACTCTTCCATGCACCAGTATCCCATGGGCCCTCGGCCACAGCACCACCCAGACTCCTGCACAGACTCTGTCCACAGTTTTGACTTGGACTACAGGGACCAGAGAGGATGCAGGTAGACAGAGTTTACTCGGTCACCCATACACACCCTCACTCGCTCAGTCAGTCATAGCTTTGAGCTACCGATTTAAATTTATTTTTGTCCAATTTACATACATACCTCCATTTACATATATGTACTTGAGGGGAAAAATTACCAGAGTTAAATCAACACCTCTGACACAGTGTCAAAAATTGAATTATAAGCTCAACAAAAGGTAAGATACTGTTAATTGCAGGGCTATTTTACTAATTGCATTAGTATGAACAGGTATACCCTCAGCAATAAAATGGTTACTCAGCACATGTTATTCTGTTATCTTACTAATTTAATCATTTAGTTTCAGCTTTACAGTGACAGAGGAAGTCATTTTAATTATCATGCTTCTTTCAGATAGCTTGCCTGACCAAGAATCCAACATGACTGAAGCTGTGCACTTTCATGTTTTTGTCTGTGAGCTGGCTTTCTTTGTGCCATAGTAGATGGGTCATTCAGCTGCTTCAGTAGATCAGGAGGGATCTGTACTCAAGAGGCGAAATGGGTTTTGTCAGTTAGTTCTATGGCAAAGTGTGTGTGGTGATTGTTACTATAATTATGTATTTACATTAAAATAATAAGAATTTTAGAGGAAAAGACCATAATAATGCTGTTATTATTAATAATATTATTAATATTACCACCACACAGCTGCTTAGAGGTCAGTTTTGGTCCATAAGACAAATGGTCTTAGTGCATGGAATTTTGCATGCACTCATGGATTGTCATGGAAAACATGTGTCCCAGTGAGACTGCTGCAAATCTGCCTGTGTGGACTGATAGGAAGCTGATCCGGATAATTCTGTAACATCAGGAAAAAAAGGATTACAGCCAGGGAAAGCTCATTGCTCGTGCTTCTTTTTGTCTTGAGGGTCTATTGTGTTGGTGAAAGTTCCTGGTAGTTGGGATGACTCTGAACTAGTCATATCACTGAGGAAATCCCTCTGTCACACAGGGAGGGAGTGGGTCAGTGACATACATAGGCTTTTCATTGGTGATTAAAAACTTTGTTTAATGAACACCATATGGTGGTGATTTAGCGCATATTTCTCATGAACACTGTTACAGGCTGAGTGTTGATAAGCATGACTGTTGCTGTAGGGATTTACAAAGATCTAAATTCACACAGGCACAGGCAAACACAGGGGCACACATACACGCTCTTACTCTTGCATACACAATTTCATTACCCATGCACACTAAAAGAGTAACAATGTATTTTTCAGGTAATTACTGTGCAGCTTTCTGACGACAATGAAATTAAGCTGTCTTCAAATCTTACAGGATCATGGACAACTGCTAAATAATTGATTTAGTCTGTAATCTCTGTTAAGAATGTTGTAATATTATTATTACAACTGAAGAGCATAATCGTGTCTTCACATTTGCATGAAACTGTTCTTATCTTAATTTATCGTATCGATAAACTTGTGTTTTTGTTTTGCATTTTTTCTTCTTATTTGTTTGCTTGTTCTTTTCTGTCCCTGTCTCCTTTCCCACTCCCCTTGTTAAATTTACCCTTAAAATTTAACCTATTTTACCTCAATAAGATCATTACACCAGAAAGGAAGGGTCAGAATTATACCTGTGGATTCTGGCATGGGGGTTGAAGATTGGGAAAGCAAATACAAAGGGCAGGCCAAGCCTCAGCTAAGCGACTTCTTAGATGAAGAGGAAGACAACGTTATCCTTCGAATGGGAAGACCTTACCCTGAGCCATCACATATCTCTATCCGTCAAAATACTCAACGGAGTGGTATTCTGCCTGCCACCTACCCTGAGGGCTATGACACTATTGATCGGCGGCGAAAGAAAAAGATAAGGGACCCAGGAGGGTTGCTCAGTACAGAGGCAGACAAAATGAGAGAAGAGGCTTTTCCCACTGACCTTGCACTGCTCCGTGAGAAGAGAGGGGAGCTGTTTATACGGCAGGTAGCAGAGATGCAGGAAGAGGAGGAGCATATGACATCATGCCTCAGGCCATACAAGAATGGGCTTCTCTACAAGACTAGGATGTGGGCTAAAAATGAGCTGGACAACACTTTGGAGAATTATGTGGCATACAAAAAAGAGCAAGATGCTAAAATGAGGGCACGGTTTGATTTTGATTCAGTGGATTCTGAGGATCTGCACTACTCCATAGGAGCAGAGGAAGATATTGATGACATTATAGCAGAAGACTTTACCCCAGAGAATGCAAGACATTTCAAAGACAGGTATTCTTTCTCCTATGAGGGCCACATAGAACATTCTCAGGGTTTTCGGGAGAAGAAGTGTGGAAAAGCTAAAATTGGAGGATGGGCTCCAGAGGCAATGCTTTCTCCTGTAGAAGAACCAAGTGATGAATATGTAGACCCTATGGATGAGCTTCAGTGTCTAGTTGAAACTGTTTCTGAATACCTTGCTGAAAAAGAGGAGGAAATTAGCAAGTATGGTTCCCTTCCTAAATCAAGCAAATCTAGGCTATCATCTCAGGGTAGCAATAGAACCGATTCTTTTGGAGAGGATCAAAATAGTTCAAAGGATCCAAATCCTTTGGACAGACCCAGAGAAGGAGAAGCCCAATTGCACACTCCATCTGACCAGGGCATTTCAGGGGTAAAAAATGCCATGAGCTCCTTATTTAGTTCTCTCACTGACAGAGTTGGAGGAGGCCCCAAACAACCTGTCCCGTCTCCACAAGCACCATCTGCACATCCCTCACAATCTGGACTAACAAAACTGTTGTCCTTTATTCCTAAATCAAACAGCTCAGCTCCTGTAGCTGTTGTATCTCCAGTAGAAACCTCCCCTGAAAATTCATTCAGTTCTTTGCCTTCTCAGCCACCACGTGATGCCAAGACACAAGGTCATAATCATGAAACAAAAGCTCCCACAAGGAGTCAGATTCATACAAATACAAAAGAACATGTATCTGAGTTTGTAGCCAAACCTGAAATTGCTTCAGGAAACTCAGTCTTGGGGAAATTAAATCCTTTAAAGCTTTTTTCATCAGGAGATAATATGAACTCAGATGAATACAAACAGCCGCCAGAGTCCACATATTCTCAAGGCCATACACAATGGGATGGGAAATGTGTTCATCAGGGTAAACAGTCAATGATAACCGAAGGAGGTAGGAAATCTGAAAAATTACGAAGTTTATCACATGAGAAATATTTGGGACAAAATCTAGATGTAAATATGCATGGAAGACAAGATCCCCTGATTATCAAACAAGAAAATGTGCCTGCTGCAGGGGCAGCAAGGCCTACTGGCCAAACACAATCAGAAAACACTGGTTTCTTTAGCCCTTTTAAGAGATCATTCAGTTTATTGATCACACCTGCTGCCCCCATTCCACCTCAGGGACCTCCACCTGTGGCAGTTTATCCAATGTTTAGATCCACGGAGGAACCTCAAATACAGAAACCAGTGGAGGACCCATCATTCAATACTAAGCTTAAACTGCCTTTCCGCTCTTCTGAAAATGTCTCTACTCAGCAACATCCCAAAGCAGAGGGAGGCATGCTCTCTGGTTTTTTAAAGTTCGCATCCAGTGAAGATGTTAGTGCCTCCACAAATACTCAGAACCCTGTGCAATCATATCATGACTCAACTTCAACAACCTCCACCACCTCTACACAAAATTCTGGAGTGCCCCAGGAAACCTCTGAGAAAGGATGGCTCTCCAGCATATTTAACCCTACATCTGCTCCCTCTGGTTCAAACCAGAATTTTATCAGTAATCAGCAATCTCAGAACAGCAAAGTGCCATCTGGCTCACATGCACAACATACATCAAATCAGAAACCAACAGTGGCACCTCATGGAATGCAGCACCAAGCTCCTAATCAGCCTGAATCACAAAATTTTTTAACAGGTCTTTTTAAAGGGGGCTTGACAGAGGACATCTCTCACTCGGGCTCTAATCAACCCAAGCAAGGAGGACTGCTGTCTGGACTCCTTAAATTTGGTTCAACCAGTGACCTATCAGGCAGTTTGCCACAGCAGGCTCCCCATAACAATCAACCACCCAGGAGCAGTAATCCCCCACAGATGCCTCATCACCCTCCCCCACAACAAAATTCTTCAGCTATGCAGACAGGGGGCCTTCTCTCAGGGCTATTAAAGTTTTCATCAACAGAAAATATACCACAAAATGCACAGCCCTCTGAAACTGAAAGGCAGAGGAGCATCCCTGGCAATTACCCTGGTCAGCAGCAGACTTCAGATGAAACTGAGCAAAGGCAACCTCAGCAAAAGAAGCTGTTGTCTGGCTTCCTTAAATTTGCGTCCTCTGAGAATATTTCAAGCAGCCAAACAGTTGAGCACTATGAGCAACAAAGCAGTGTTCAACATAATCAACAGGTTTTTAACCAACAGAATACTCAAGGACCAAACCGAGGGCCTCATTTTAGGAACAGAACATCAAGTCAGCAAGTTAACCAACAGGAAACAAGTAAACCAGGCTTTACTCGACAACAAACGGTTCCACTCCAGCAAAAACCATCCCAGCAAGGTGGTCTTTTATCTGGTCTTTTTAAATTTTCTTCAGCAGACAACATAAACGCACAACAGCACCCATCAGCACAACACCATGGAATTATCCCAAGTAGATCCAGCCATGAGCAAACAAGGACAAGAGATATCCCAGTTTCAAACCAAAATCAACCACAAAATAGCTCAACACAAAAAACAACTCAAGCAAGTGGTTTACTTTTTGGATTATTCAAATCCTCCTCAGAAAATATACCTCAGCAACAGCAGCCTGAAATCATTCATGAGACACAACAACAGATTAAAGTGCCATGTAGCCAGACTGGTCAAACACAACCAGAGACGACAAGCCAATCTGGAGTGCTCTCTGGATTGCTTAACAAGTTAACAAAATCATCTGACAACACTGACACAACCTGCCAGACATCAACAGGACAATCACTGCATCAGAAAGCTAATAATCATACAGTCCCCATAAAGACACCCCTGCAGGCACAGTCACACAATGATGTTACAGAACAATCCTCACATGAACATACAGAGAAAGAGAGGAGCACTCCACAAATTGCCCAGCAAGGGTTTTTATCTGGACTTTTCAGCAAAAATGTACCTGAGGCCCCATGTTCTTATAAACAAGCAGAAAAGTCAAGTCATATTACAGAACAAAAGACACCCTCAACTAAATTCACAGAGTTACATTCAGGCATATTAAAGAGTGCTACGTCTGACTTTGGAAGGGACAGCAGTCACAGAGTTGTTCCTGAGTCTCTCAATCCAGCACATAGCAGACACGCTTTCATCAGTGCACCTGTCTCGATTGATACTGAGAGTTTAGACTTAAGAACATCAGCTACTTTCGCAAGATCTCTTCAGAGTCAGGCAACATACTCCTCAATTAGCACAGGTAATTTATCTCAGTTATATTATTCTGGCTCACTGCAGTCAGTTCACCCAATGGCTTATAGTACAGGAAATATTCATTCTCTTTTACAAAGCCCTACAAATTCTTCAATAATGACCATGCAGCCATATATTGGTGGAAGCACTCCCTCTTTGTATGGAGCTACAAGGCAAAATCTTTACCAAGGTCAGTTGTCCCCTTATGGAATAAGTCCCTCCTATGATGAAAACCAGTGGATCCGTGGAAGTTCGATATGGCAGCAGTTTCAGAATGAGTCACTGAATTATCAATTACAGGAAGAGGATCAACAGTATATACAGAGCAGTGAAGGTGCGTCATTACAGCCATCTTCTCTTTGCTGCAGCTCCTCAGATATCAATCAGTCATTTAACTCCTCTACACCATGGCAAGGTGCTGTTTGTCACCAAGAGCAAATTGAACCATATAATTTTGTGGGAGACAGGATTGACGATCCGTATCCCAAGAGGAAATTATGGAACAGCCATGAGGACTTGGGAAACAAAGAGTATACATCTAATGAGGAGGGTGCTTTGAACTTAACTACCAAGCAGAGTAATGCAAAGTTCGGGAAATGGCATTCATTTAATGATGGCAGCACTTACAGCTTGAATGGAGTTTCATATCATGAAGGCTATTACGAGGAGACTGTGCCAAGCTTATCTTATTCAGCTAACTGGCAATATGGAACGGATAATGCAGTCCAACAAAATTTTCACACTGATGGCATGATCTATCAGAGTCAGTTTAATTTGACTAAACCAAAATACTCAAACTGTCCTCCAAGTGCCAATACTGAGACTGAAGACTCCCTGTACCTTGAAGACACTGAATGGTATCAGCAGTGGCTTGCACTGTTGGAGCAAGGTATGTGGTGGCCAGCAGAAGATGGTGACTGTGGCTACTTTGTTTACACTGATCATGAGTATATTTATGCCTTGCTTACTGATGCAGCAGGAGAATATGTTTATGCATGTGCTCCTGAAGGCGAGTCTTGGGGAAATGCACAGAAATTAGATCATTTTCCCAATGCTGTGCTTTACAATGAAATGGTTTTAGTCTGCGGCTTTAAAATTCCACTGTACAATGAGGATGAGCTTCTTTGGCTGCCTGGTCAAGATCACAGTGATTCTCAACTTCTTAATGCCCCCCTAGATTTGTCTGCTGCCTATAGAAAAGGGAATCAGATAATGAATTTAAATCTTGAGCAGTTCTCTGAAATGTTTGAAAATTCGTTTTTGTCACAAGGGCAACACGGCTTAGATCTCACATCTTACAGATTAAACAAAGTCCGAATAGATCCAAGACAGCTCAGTTATGTCTCTGAAGACCAGTGCAAAGGTGTCATTGACCTTTCCTGTCATAACAGGGACCAGATGGGCCCTCATTGGAACAATCAGGAAATTAAGACATTTCTTGCTCAAAAGGTTGCTGTTTCCCTGAACTCTACTCCTACTGCAAATTCCAATCAACAACTACTTTACAACTGTTACCAGCCTAGCCAACGACGGCGTTCGTCCACTGGGGTTACAGTGAAGCATGTAGATGATGTATCAGAGGAAGAATGGAGGAAGAGAGTGACTCCAGGAGAAGAACAACCTAATCGTCAAGTCAAAAAGATTTCTTCCCTCATATCCTCCTTTGTGGGAAAAACGTCACAAGATGAATCAGTCAAAACTAGCATATCCTCATGTGATCAAAGAGTACCCGGAGAACCTAAGAATATTTTTTCGTCAGGTTTTCAAAGCCTGAAGTCAAAGATCATCAAAGAGGAAAATACTGCTGTTGTGCCTCAACCAGAAAGTGTTAAACAACAAATACAGAGGCCAGCTACCACACAGGGAAGAATTTTGCCTACAATACCAACAACTGCTCAAGTGAGTCACCCTTCAACACAACCAAATACAACTTCACAGAAGCCTAGACTGGCACGTCAGACCACCATGGTACAACAAGCAACCCCACCAACACAGCCAAATGTTACAGTGCCCTTAGGATCAAAAGAACCTCTAATTAAACATGGACCTCCTAGACAGCATGCAGCTGATAAGCCAGTGGATATACCAGTGGAGAACCCATCTGAACAGCCTGGCCTCATGAACTTTCTGAAATCTGCAGTAGGAATAGAGGAGCCCAAGCAAGAGCCCCAGACATCTCTCAATCAGCAGAGCAAAACTGGTAGCACTGCTTCCTTACCAGGCAGTACTACTACAAATAAAGAGGCTACAGGAGTGTCAAATCTCTTTGGCTCAATTAGCAGCCTATTTAATACTGAGCCTTCTACACCACAGAAACAGCAAATGAAACCTAGTAGTACAGAGGGTTCGCTGGCATCAGCATCCAGACCAAAGGGAATACAGAGACAACAAACAATGGCCCAAAGTGGTACCGCCCAGGCAGGGCAGAACCAATCCCCAAACAAAAGTATATCCCAAGTGCTTTCTCCCAGTTCCTCCACAGGCCCTGCTAGAAGCCAATCAGAAACTACGCCGCCTACAGAAAAGACAAAACCGGAAGCAGGAACTAAACCATCTGGTGGACTTTTTGGATTTTCACTTGGAGATATGCTGACAGGATCACCAACAGCTCCCCAATCTGCACCCACACCTCAAACACCGACAACATCTACAGCTCCACAAGAAGAATCACTTGGTAAAAGTATATTATCAATGTTTAGTGGGCCAAATCCCCCACAGGCTGCAGCTAAAACTGGGCCTTTGCCTCAAGCACATCCACCAAATGCAGCTCCACAACCTCCTCAACAGGAATCACTTGGTAAAAGTTTATTGTCAATGTTTGGAGGATCGAGTCCTCCACAGCCCCCTCCTCAAACCAAGCCTACTGCTGAGGTTCCACAACAGGGAACTGTTCCTCCAAAAGACCAGCCAACTACAGGACTCCTTTCAATGTTTGGTGGTCCAAGCACCCAACAGTCTCAAGCCCAAACAGGATCTATTCTAGGGGGAATCCTGCCTGGGTCATCAAGTTCAAGTGATAGCCCAATGAAAGGACTGTTGTCAATGTTTAGTGATCCCAGTCCTCCACAAACTCAGCCGCAAGCAACTTTATCTCAACAACAAAGAGTAGCTCAATCACAAACTCAACTACAAGAGGAACCCCAGACACAATCTAAACCACAACCACAGCCGCAAGCACAAGGGCAGCAAGCCACCTCTGTTCTTGGGGGGATATTGGGTGGCTTGTCTACCTCTAGTGAAAGTCCCAGGAAATCTTTGTTCTCCATGTTTAGTGGCCCCAGTACTCCTCAAACACCAGGAAGTGGTGGAAATGCAAATATGTCCACTACGCCAGGGACTGCTGCACCAAAAGAGCCTGCCAAGAGTATATTCTCTGTTTTTAATGATGTTGTGTCACCTCCACAACCAACTCCTAACTCATCATCTGCTATTGTTACGGCTACCAAAGAGCCACCAGCTACTTCTTTACAGCAAAGTTCTTCCCAAATGTCATCTGTTTCCAGTAGCCATGTCCCAGCAGCAGCCACCAGTGAAATATCCAATGAACCCTCAGGGAACAAAGCTAGTACTAATTCAAGTGGCGTTCATGCTGGCCCATCCATTGATGCTACTATAAATAGTACCAATTCTCCTAACGTGGATGCCACAGTTAAAAGTACTGGTATTGCATCGACAGAACCAAATTCAGAATGTATCAAAATACTAAAGGAAACAAACACAGGTGGTGCACCCCAGGGTCCTGCTCCCCCGAAAGATCCACCAGCTTCAGGCCTGCTGTCTATGATCAGTGGATCAGGCTCACAGACTCCATCCTCACAAGCCGGATTTATTTCAGATAGTCCAGGAAAAGGTTTGCTTTCATTATTTTCTGGGCCCAGCACTGAGCCTAGTGCAAGCCAGACAGGTCCTTCACCTACAGGGGCTGAACCAGGGTCATCAGGCCCCAAGGACCCACTAGCTAAAGGTTTGTTTTCCGTCTTTGGAGGTTCTACTCCTCAGCCCTCTTCTCAGTCTGGAAGCTCTTTATTAGGGGCTATGTTTGGAGGTGCTTCACCCCAAACAGCACCTTCTCAAACAGGAGGATCATTACTTGGTGGTTTATTTGGAGGGTCTGCTCCTCAGGCTGCTCCTCAAGTTGGTCCCACTAAGAATGGAGGCTCTGCCCCTCTGACAGCAGGACCTCAGGCAGGGCCATCCTTACTTGGAGGCTTATTTGGTGGATCTGCCCCCCAAGCTGCTGGATCTCAGACTGGAGGGTCTATTTTGGGTGGGATTTTTGGAGGATCAGCAGCTTCAACTACAGCACCTCAGGCTAGTGGATCCTTGGGTGGATTATTTGGTGGGGCTGCCACCCAAACTTCAGCTCAAAATAGTAGCTCTATATTAGGAGGCATTTTAGGGGGATCATCCACTCAAACAACCACTGTACAGACTGGTGCATCTGCTCAGGGTGGAACATTATCTGGAGCTTCTGCCCCTAATGAGATGCCTGGTAAAAGTTTGCTTTCAATGTTTGGAGGATCCGTTCCCCCCGCAACACCCACTGCAACAGATACAGCAAAATCTAATGATGACAAGAAAGTGTTAACTACAGCTCTCTCTGACACTGTTCCAGGAGTAACTGTTTTACCAAAACCCTCTGATGACAGTAAAACTGCTCCAGCTCCAGCTGGTCCTGAAATGTCATTAACTGATACTGCTCCCAAAAGCAAAGACCAGGCAGAAACACTACAGAAACCTGACAGTGCAGTTCAGGGTCTTGAGGCAAACTTGCCGAAAACTGATGGCAACATCATAGACGTTCAGTGCCAAGATGCTGACAAGCCAACTGCTTTAGCTAATGATAGTGAATCTAACAAATCTGAAATCTGTGCTCCAGCAAAACAACCTGAAAGACCAGAGCTTGTTAGTGGTCAGTCGAGTCAAGATACAATGCCACCTAAAATAAAAGAGGAGGCACCTGCCACTCAGTCAAGTCCTATGGCCCAGGGAGAACAAAAGCCTCCAGAGCCAGAAACATCTGTTGGTAACTCATCAACAGATACAGTCACAGGCTTCATGTCCTCCCTTTTCAAACCAACAGCTGCTCCTGCTGAAGGTTCTCAGCAACAGCAAAAGAACTCACTTTTTGGACTGGGAGGAACAGAACCCCAAACTACAGGTCAGACTGGAGCATCACTATTGGGGGGTATTTTTGGAGGGTCCAACACTCAGACGGAAGCTCCCCAGACAGGGGGATTACTAGGAGGTTTATTCAAAGGGTCTGTCCCCCAGTCTGGTCCTCAAACCACAGCCCCCACCAGTGGAGGGTCAATATTAGGCGGGATGTTTGGCGGAGGATCCTCTGCCAAGTCTGTAGGTCCCCAGACTGGTGGATCATTACTAGGTGGGATGTTTGGAGGATCTGCGGCAACATCACAGCCTGGTGGTTCTTTACTTGGAGGAATGTTTGGAGGAGTCACTGCTCAGACTGCAGGACCACAGACTGGAGCATCACTACTCGGGGGCATAGGGGGGTCTTTATTTGGGGGAATGGGACAGCCACCTAAGCCATCTGAACCAATGCCAGCTGAGCCCAAGCCAACATCTGGCACTCCTCCACAGCCACAGATTAAGCATGAAAGTATACCACCGAAAATAGTACCATCTGGCACTGAGACTAGTTCAAATAAAATGGTGGACTCAACTATACCAGATAACACTCAAGTGAAATCTGGCTGCCTAACAGGTAGTAGTGCAGTGGCATCTGAGGCAGCTGGTCCAAAACCCTCTGCTGTCACAAGTGCTTCAATAAGTACTACATGCGACCTCACCCATCAGGTTGACAACACTGAAAAAGATAACTCAGCTGTTGAGGGAGAAGTGATACATGAGACCCCCATGATCATTAAAGGAGACCCTGAGAGTAAAGAAAATGACAAATCTGTCCCACCTGATACCCAAGTAGCAGATTCTAATACAGCTCCTCCAGTAGATCAGTTGTCTAACAATGCAGAGCCTCCTCAAGCCAAGTCTCTGTTTGGTTTTATATCAGCTCAGAGTGATGCAGGAAAATCTCTTGGATCTTTATTTTCACCAACAATGCCATCAGGTGCTCCATCAATGCCTCAAACAGAACCAGGCAGTGGTCTGTTTTCAGGATTAAAAACCTTATCTGGAAATCTATTTCAAGAGGAAAAACATGTTGCTGGAAAGCAAGAGCCCCCCACCACTTCATTATTTGGGACAAAGATAAGTTTTCCTTGGCAGGCAGAGTCAGCCAAGCCGCAAGCTGTCCCAGATGTTATAACATCTCAACCCAAAACTAACAACAAGCCAACAAGTGGTCAAACACAAACTGTTCAAAAGGTTGAAACATCTGATGCCCAAAAAAACGAATCGGTAGGTTCCACAGATGATGTAGCAAACCCCCAGATTTGCATCTCCACTCCTGATGTAGATCCTTCAGCATCCCTGACCCCAAAGGAGAAGGAAAGGCTTGTAGAAACATACCCCTCTACAGGTCCTAACTCTGGAGTGCAGCTGGACAACCAGTCCAACAAGGATCTATTGAATGCAAAAAGGCTAGTAAAAGCATAATAAATGGCATTCCCCCTTACCATTTATGATGCATTCACGTTTTGGAAAAACATGTATTCCCTGTCCAGCTCTGCAATCCATCCCCACTAGTTTAATTTAATCTTTAGCTTGAGTGTATGTGGTACGTCTGTGTGCACTGGTGTAATCTTTGATATGGGCATTTTGTGTGTAGTGTCTACATAGTGTGTGTCATTTCGAAACAGAATTCCAAGGTAACACTTTACTTTAAGAGACCCTATTTAGCATTTATTTAGCAGTATACAATTATTTAATACATTATTAATAAAGCATTATAATATAAGCAGATATATGGACATTTCATGTGTTTTTTGTGTAGTATTTGTCAGCACTGAATTTCTCCTATGAAGACATATTTTATGTTATTACAACTCTGAATTAGTATATTGTCATTCATGAACTGTTTATACACCAGCTTTTAGTTATGGGTGCCCACAGGAGGTATAGTTGTTGACAAAGTACCTATATCTGTTAACAACTACATTGTAGTATGTTGTAAACCATTCATTAGATTTTTGTGTACTGCTTTTAAATGCTAAATAGGGGGATTTAAAGTGTTAATGTGTTCCAAAACAAAATTAGCATATTTATATGGGGAATTCACAAGTGAATGTACGTAATCATTTATTAGTTTATTAAAGAGAGATCATTTCTTGTGCTATTCCTCTGACAGAAACTTATTTATGGTTCACCTGAACTTCAATACTCAAATGATGTTTATTTGATTGCTGCCCTCAGCACTTCCAAATCAGCCAGAGTAATATCCTCACCAAATGCAAATGTCCCACAATTATATTTGCCAAATTTTGCTTCCTATTTAGTTTAAGAATAGGTTAAGAGACATGTTTGTAGCATCAAATAAAACCATGACTGACATTATTAATAATGCAAATTTTGTTTGAGCATGGAATTCTGATTTGTATTGTGTATAACTTTATATGGTGATCATTATTTTATAACTATTATGTTTATTCTTTAAAATCAGTTTTTGTAAATTCTTACCATTTAACTGAGAAACTCAAACTATAAATGTAGCTAATCTGTATTCTATCCCTAAAAAGAAAATGCCACTTTATAAAAGGTAAAATGTCAAACACTTGGATCAACTCTGCATATTTTATTGTTTTATTCATTATAAATCCATCTGTACTTGCCAAGATGGATTTGGCTCACCAACCATTGTGCACCATGTACATGTGTTCTGTCTTGTGGACAGCTCAAAGGAAGATATTTACAATGAAATATGCAGATGTGATTGCATGCAGGAATATACCCTTTTTAGTAAGGACTAGCAGTTATAGGGGCTTTATACCTCAAACCACAAAACAGAGCATACACTTTTGTCTTCCATTATATTTTAAAATACAACTCCAATGTAGAAAAAGCATATGTAGTGTATATGTACATGCTAACAAGTTGATACGATTTTCACATTTTCATTATTTTTCAACATGCAACAGCCTCCCTCCAAGGTTGGGTATCTTTTTAGGGCATGATATGTGTGTAGACCTTTACTAAAAAAGTGTACGTGGGGTTTATTACAACCCAAAAACCATGAGTTGTGTTGTGTCATTTCAGCAGTATAAAAAGAATTAAGACCATCTCTAAAATTAAGAAGCGCTTAAAAGTTTTTTTAATGTAAAAACCCCCACTTATCTAGCGTTGACTACTGGAAAAATTTAAACCACAAACATATTTAGAAATAGTTTTTCAACCAGTTCTAATTTCAAAAGAAGTATTCTGACTTTGAATATTTCCTCACTCCTCTCTCACCATTGTAGTCCAGTGGAAAGTAGTCGCTTTGGGTCATCAGGAAACCTGAGCCAGACCAGCTCCCAGCTCAGTGAGACTGGCCAGGAGAGCACTGGAGGCTCAGAACTGGAGGAGTCCTTCCACTCCTACCACAGTACTGGCTTTCACCCCTCCACCAATGGACAGCCACGCACAAATGGACATCTTCCCACTAATGGACACTCTACTGTAGGCGAGCAGGATATTTGTAAGCTGTCTCCTGAAGTAGGTCGAGGCCTGAAAAATGACCCTCCAGCAGAAAGAGGGTTCTCTAAACTCCAAAGGTAGGGTTTTTGTTCAGAATTAAACTCAGTTTTTTATGTGCTATAATGAAGCTCCATGGGAATTTAAAAATTTTCTCCATCTCTTTCTGCCTTTGTACTCTTAAATCCACATAACCCAGGTTTCATGATGATGGGCCACCATTACCCTTTTCCCCTTCCAGAGTTCGTTGGTTGAAGGCCATCAATAAAGTCAGGGTTCAGCTCCGGGAGGTAAGTGGTGTTCCACATAAGCTCCTCCAACTACAACTTATCTCACATCAAGTCTGACAAGTCTGATTCTTGAACTCTTTCTCCCTACCCTACCACACATACACAAATATTACATATATACATGCACAGACATATACGAACACTTGCAATTCTTTGAAAGTGGTTGAGTTTAACCTCTCTGATTGTTTTCAGATAAAATATGTATTAGAATAATATATACCTGCAATTTTGGAGTTTTCCAACAAAACGTGTTTTCTCCTCTGCACCTTAATGGATAAATACATCCATAACTGGACACTGTGGAATCCACAGACTTAAAGCCTCATTAAAGGCACCTCACAAATCATTTTCCATTTAAGGTTGATTGTATGTGATTTAGTTTCACCCATCCGTACATTTCTGTGGTATTTTAATTGCAGCCAACTGGTCAAAAGCTTGCTCCTCTGTGCTACAGCAGTCTAGCGAGTATGTACTACTAAAATATAGAGGTTAGATGATACTGCCTAGTTTAAGTATTAGCATATTTATAATTAATTTTAGATACTCAGTCTCTGCTTCCTCTCCCTCTCTCAGTCTCATTTTTCATTGGTTGATTTATCTTTTCTCATGGCACTGTAATTGTGAGGCTTAAGTATACTGTCCCTCTGACTTAAGTCCACCACCCAGTGCTTCAGGGACCTACAGTATAATTTGCATTAATGGCTGGTTCACTCATGGGAGTCCCTCTGATGTTCTACTGCAAATTGTGTTTACAGTGTTATGTAGTACATGTATGTGTCATATTAAGTGGCACTTAGTTTTCACAGATTCTTCTAAAATAATATGTTTCTTTAAGGAAATGTATGATGTACCAACATCTCAAAAGAATTGGGCTTCAGCAGGGAACGTTTCTCTTTTGCCATTTTGTATCACCCACCATCTACTCTAACCTTCTTCATCTCTTATTAGGGACAAAACTAATGGGGTGTTGACAAAGTTTGAATCTAATGAGAGGGAAGAAATTAAAAGTGGCAATTGTATTATCAAAGCTGTTTATCCCTTATCCATTTCTCATTGGCGAATACTGTATAATTTTCAAACAAATGAATTGACCAGTAGCATTACTCACTGAGAAATTTGTGGTCATCAGTACAATTTGGAGCCCTTACATTTTCTGAAAATATAGATTCAGACAGTTACTAATGTCAGTACATCAAATGTCCTTTGATAAAAAAAAGATTGGCAAATTATATGACATTGCTTTTATTTCTCTCATTTTATATTTGGCTTTAGGTGTCACAGGTGCCATGTAGCTTCATATTGATCCAATGTCCAATACAATTTCTGCAGGAAATGTCTAGCATGTTAACAGATGTTGAGTCATGCATCTAAATCCAATCAGAAATCTATAGAGGGTGCTCATAATAAAACATCAGAATCTCTCAGCCCTAGCCCCCTTGATTAAGCCTTTTATGGCACAGCAGTAAAGGAGTAGCTCAGGTAGTCCTCCCTTGGCTCCATTATGATGATTGGTTTGCATGCACTGATTGAAATGAACATGTACTGTAAATGATGGCTGATTGAAGACTAGTGTATTAATGGAAAGCAAGGTGAACGCTGTCTAAGTGCCATTTATTACAGAACATAGGGAAACACTTTTTGGTTGTTAATCTGTCAAGCAGTGTCATAGTGACCAGCATAATAAGAATGCTGTCACTGTAAAACATCCTCACATGCTTGTTTGCATCAAATAATAGAGTGAGATTATATGTGTGGTATATTTAGTTTCCCTGAGAATTTTTGGCAGCAATTGCTCCCAGGGGCAAATCTAGAGCAGCAACTGGAACTGGCTGCCAGTCCAATTTCCGGTATAAATTTCAATACCCATATTTGATGTGATTGAGCAACTAGCCTTGAATAGAAATCCCTTTGTCTTTATTTATCCATCGACAAGGTAAAAGCAATCAAGCAATCAAGAGTGCAGGGAAAGGAGTGGTATTGATATGTTTATCAGGCGTGTTTTCATTTCGATGACCAAACATTCATATTAATAGAAAGAGAAAAATTGCAGCAACTGGAAGATGTGGAAACACAGAGAGGAGTGAATGAGACTGAGAACTGGCAGTCTTACAGCCCCAGATTAGCTTTGTGCTGGGATATATTGCCAGAGGACAGAAAGAGAGAGCACAGAAAGCATCCAAGAGGGGTGGGAGGGAAGTAGGGATGGCTACTTAACCGAGGGTGAACTGCTGTGTGATCGTGGTCTTCCACTGTCGCACTTGCCGTTCCAGCGGTAGAAATTAGAAATTCAGCACTTCTGCATTTCTATCAGTTAAAGAAGATCTGCTGCTGATTGAGGCAGAACAAGACATTCAATAATACACCTGGGGATGAATTTTGAAGAACGACAGTGAAGTTACCATTACTGATCTGCTGAGCCATCTTCCATGTGGATTTAATGAATCTTGCAAGATGATATCTACAGGTTGTTCTTGTTTATTATTTTTTCCTATAAGGTAAGGCTCACATTTTAATATTTATTTGCACTTAGTTTGTTTTTGCAGCATTGATTAAATTAAAACTTATAGTAATAGATTATTTTTGGCTCATAAATGTACATAGAAAAGGTCTTACGTGCCTTGATACTTTGACAGGAACAGAACTTTGACTGAATTTCAACTTGTTTTTTGTTGGTCACTTAATCTAAAATTTTAATAGAAAATGTTATTCTTGGTGACAGTCAAACTTAAAAACTTGAAAAGAAAACTATCTTGTTTTTTTATCCAGGCCACAGACCATTTCGTAAGGAGAGAAAAGAGATTGCTGCAGGCTACTACTATGACTAGCCTGGAAAATGGTCCTGACCCCAAACAGCCCCTCAACCTCTCTTTATCCTGGACAGTTAACTAATAAATCACTGACTATTATAGTGCACATACAGTGAATCTTGGCTGTCTGTAAAAAAGGACCAGTGGTCCTCGGAATTGCAGCTAAATGGGCATTTTAACTATTTTAAATGTAATGTGTTATATGACAAATATATTTTAGCATGTTCATATTTATTTTTAGGATATAAAAAACTCATCAGATATTAGACATTTATATGTGATATTTTACTGGGATACTTCTTGTTCCCAGTTAATTTCAGATGCCTGATTCCATTTAGTAAATATGCTCATGGTCTTAATTCAATTCAGTTCAAATTCAGTGATAGTAGTGATAGGAAAGTTATATTCTGATAGGCTTGATTATACTTTTCTGCCAACCTAGCCCTTATCAGGCTAGCGCACACCTCCAGTGCTCAAGTACTTATTGCAATACAGGGGAGAGTCAATGTAGTTAGCAACTACAACTTCTTTGGAATAATTTACTTAATGGAAGTGACAATTTGCTTAGCAAAACTACAGCTAAGGCATGTCACAGTTATGCTATCTTATAAAATAAATGCACAAAATAGTTGTTGTCAGCTTGTTGATTCAAACAGTGGAGAAGAATACCCAAAGATCAGTATGCATCCTTCTTAATCCACAGTGCAAGGCATTTTAAAAATTTGACATTGTGTGTGTGTTTTGTTAAGACTGTAATTCAAGCCTTTATGTAACTTAAAAAACATTTTCTATTTAGCTAGAGAGATAACGTAATAAAAGACAGAAAAGAGATAGAGATTTTATTTTATATATTTAACGTTCATAAAGGTGCCATTGAACAGTGAACTCAGTTAAAGTATCAAGAAATTCCAAAAGAATTCCATATTCTCTAGTTCTAACAAATCCTACTGTGTCCGGTTCAAAATGTTTATGCAGGTTGAGTTCCAAGCAGCAGGAACCACAAATGTCTCATATGATTATCTAAATGGTTATGCTCAGTGGACAAAGTTGATATCACTGAGCTGTGTGTAGTATTAACTAGGACGAAATGGGGGGAGATAATCACTCAAACTTGTGCCCCCTCTTTTTTGTAAACAAGACTATGTTTATTGTTTCTACCAAGTGATTGACATGAAGCAATAAATTTTGATACGCACTTAGACTACTTACCTTCCTTGAGTCATGTAGTGCCATCAGATAGTTTTATGTTACATTTTTTTGAGTATTCAATAAACTCTGTAGTGTGTACACTAGGCAATGGGTCAGAGCTATCAAGCAGTGCAGCTGGTATGGGTGGGAAAGAATGACATGGCCTTAGAGGAGAGAATTGACCTGTCATCTAATTACCATGCTGTCTCTCCAAAGCATCCTAATTACAGAGATCTAAACAGCTGCATGGTGTTTGATTCTGCAAGTTGCCATACTGAATGAGGAGGTCAGTTAAACAAAACACTGTCTATCTTATGTCTATACTGTATTGAGTAGTGCCGTTGCTAATAATGTCCTCAAATATCAGTACAGGATCTCATATGTGTTCAAATGTATTAAGCTGACTCTTTCGTCTGTAAGTAAAGCAGCATTCTGCCCCATTTTTTAAAGGAAATACTTATACTTCATAGACATAATTTGTTAACTGTTGAAACCCCTGAAACTATCTTGTAATCACAGTGTTAGATTTTAAAATTCTATTTTGCTTTTCTCTCTGTACTGTCTGGTCTGTTGGTCATAAGAATAGAATTCCAATAAATTCACAAATTCTTAAAAAACTATGCAAGTTGCCAATTATATATTATATATATTATATATTATATATTACATAGCAGAATTACCAACCAAATGAGTTTCAGGTAATATTCCTGTAGTAAGTTATGTTGACACTCAACAAATTAAAATCAAATGCAAATTTCCACTGCTTTGTCAACAAAATAACTTAACTAGTTTTCTCTTGTCAGAAAAGGTGCAGGATCTCAGTTATTGAAGTTTAAGATGCTGGCATATGCCTACACCACCCTAAGGAGGAGTCACTGAGGCAGTGGTTTTTCCATGTATGGGAACAGTTGATCAAGTGTGCCACTTCTCAGGGATGTTCCCCAGAGGACACCTCAGTATCCAGGATGAGCCCTACAACACAGAGCTGCTTCCACTCTCACCCAAGAGGCAAGACCTGCAGAAGAAGAAATCACAGAGCCCCAAAGCGGGACAAAGCCCGCACAGAAGGATGCAGGACTGCCTGCAGGGGCCAGAGGATAACTCCCTTCATGAGCTGTCATTAGTGGACACAACCTGCGCTAAAGCAGACCTCACCCCATCTGAGGAAGACAGCAGTTCTGATTGTCAGGCTGGCATTGGGGTTGTGGAGGCTACTATACCCAGGCTCATTGAAAGGATCAATGATGAAGAAGAGAAGGAGGAGACGGAGGATGACGAGGCAGATCAAGGCTCTAGTAACATAGTGGAACATATCCTGAAAGAGCTTAAAGGCATCAACAAGATCCAGGAGGAAATTTCTGACCTGAGGCAGTATATAACATCTGTGCGAGGCTCGGTGGATGAAGTATCTTGTTGCGTAGATGCAGTGCTCAGTGAAATAGGTGAGCTGTATTCTGGGGCTTCAGCTGCACCTCATCCCAGTCCGGTTTCTCGAAGTCCCAGCATCAGGCGAGGAAGTCTGGGTAGACAGAATGCCATCACATCTCTTCACAAGATAGACACAACTCCACTGTTGGATCGCAAGGATTGTGGAAAAGATTCAGGATGTATACTATCTCACAGATCACCCAAACAATGGATTGTTGATCGGGTCACTCTCCAATCAGACCTGCAAACAGACCAAGAGAACTCAGCACATAGTTCAAACATGCAAATACTAGGCCCTACAAAACCTGACCACTGCTGCCTGGAGCTTCATCGAGCCCCTGACTGCCAAAGTACCAGCTCTTTGTCATCCTGTCACAGCTCCAACTGTCCAGAGGCAGGCTTTCTTTCTGGTGACACAGAGTATCACAGGTGGCCCTCAGTTGATATGCAGCACAGTATAAGTGGAGAAGAAGGTTGGAGTATGGAGGACATCTGTTCTTGTGCAAACAATGGAGAAGAGGTAGAGAATTTTTTAGGTGTTTGGGACAGGTGTGCCACAGAGGAGACACAAAGCAGCACACCGGGTCATTCTTCACACAACAGTTCTGAGCATCTCTCATTGCTGTTTGGACACCATTACAACTCTATTTCAAGTTCTTCCAGTTTGGTGGACTGGACGCCCACCAGACTACAAAATGAGGAAGAAAACTTGGAGTGTGACTGTGCTGCAAACTGCCCCTACTCACGAAGTTCTGGTTACCACACCATGGATGCCTGTGCAAATGCAGAGGGCAGTGGGCCCTCCAGGAGCCTGAGTTGCTCCACTGTGCTGTTGACAGACTGTGAGGATGGTTACCTGGAGCCACATTCATTATGCGATGACTGCCCATCGTCCGGTGACACTCTTGATCTGGGGTCTGCTGAGAGTTTGGACAGGGAGTGGACAGATCCCAGCATCTCCAGGGATGAAGCAAGAGAATCTTTGTCACAGGATTCTTCTGAAATAGATTCTGAGAGCACAACCCAGACCCCCAATGTAGGGTTTGATATAACAACTTTTAGCAAGGCTGTACTCTCTTTCAGGTCAGCTTTGAAAGGGGCTTTGAAAAAGTTGGAAGGACCCAACCCTGAAGATGTGAAAGATGATAGTGGGTCTGAGGCATCTCCCTCCCCTGTCAGACAAGCCAGTGAACCCAAGGAGGAGCAGAGTAGTACAGATTATACAGAAGGAGAAGTTAGTCTGGCAGAGAATCACACTCAATTTGGCACTCTAAAGGAGGACAGTGAGGCTTCAGTTTACATGGATTGTGGTGAAATACATGAGAATCTGTCATGCTCCCTTCAAGCATCCCCCCTTGAAGCAAGCCACTCTCCTTGCACCCCTACTGAGTATCACTCTGTAGAGATTTCACAGGGCAAAGGAGACTGTCCAACTGATGGGGAACTGTCCAACCTTGACCTAACACCAGACCATTGTCCAGCAAGGCTGAGTGAGAGTCCACTGGGACCAGTGCTTAGTACAGATGAGGTGGGTTTAAGCCCAATTAGGGAAAACCACGTTCTTGATGATGTTTTCCCAGGAAAGCCTACTGATGCCAGTCACAGAGAGCGTATAGCTAATTTTCAGCGCATTCTGAGGGAAAAGAGGCAAACGCGTCATAGACTGTCCAAATCTGCTCAGGGGTCCCAAGGGTCTCATGGCTCTCAAGGGTCTCAGGGATCCCAATCTCAAGATGAGTTTATGCCAGGTATTGTTAAGGATATTTTCTTTTACCACTGGCAAACCCAGTAATAACAGCAAAAAGTACATTTTAAAGTATATAATATAGCATTACACATGATAATGATCTATGAACCTTGTTAATTTGAGAACCATCAGTTGATTTTTTTTTTTTGGCTCTCATAAATGCAGTATTTTGCAAATGTACTCAGATCAGTTTGCTCAACTACAGCTACTCCACATGATTTAGACTTCTAATGTGATTTTGTTTTTTCTTTGCAGAGAGTTGGAGAGAAGATAACCAGGTCACTCGTGTATTATTAGCTCCATATTCAAGTTACAGTTTGTTTTTGTTATTTTTTTCTAGTTATTTTGAATGTTATCTAATAACTTTGTGGATTTTTTTTCCCCATTACTTGTCTTGCTTTTCTTTGTCAAAGCAGAATTGAATTTTAGTTCAAAAATATTACTTACATATACATATATGGGTAGATATGTAAAATTTATTGAAAACCTAATATTTCTCCCATCACTTAAATTATTCTGTACAATAAATAGTTTATCATTGGTTTGATTAATCTTCAGAGTGTGATTTCTCAATTCGGTTCCTAGTGCTCGTGTTGTGCAGCCGCTTTATGTTTTCCCCTGAAGTTTTTCAAACACTATAAAAAAACCCTTGCTGTGAGAGTGAACCCCAGAGCGATCTCCACTTTCAACTTCTGTCATCTGAGAGATGGATGAACAGACATTGATGAAAGATTCTACCTTTGAGGAAGAAGTAAAAGACCTCATGTACATGTAGTCCCCCAGTCACAATTTTGGTGATTTTGTGAAATCCGTGCACAGGCTTGCTTTTATCTACTTCTTCTAAGTTGCAGTATATGGGTTGTCTCTTAGAACGGAAAGAAAGTTATTTGAACAGATTTGAACAAATATTCTGTGGTTTTGAATCTGCGTAATGTTTGTCCACCATTGCATTTCACTTAATATCTTTTACAAATAAAGGTCAGCAATGTTTATTTGCTGAAAATGTGTTTAAAAGTCATCATCACATATTTTTATTGATTTTATTTGCATGTTCTGTAACATCAGAGAGGTGAAACTCAACCAAACTTTCTATTCCCTTCCTCTTCTCATAATACACTGCTATGTTTCTGCTACCGTCAGCCTAAATTCTCAAATTTGAAATCTCGTAGGTTCGAGATGAAGAACCCAATGCTAGACAGGCCTGGGTCAAACCAGGGTAAGTCATATAGATTACACCTACATTTGGGTTGCTTAACACTATTTTGAGTGTTTTTTATTTTATTTTAATTAATAACTGAATGAGCAGTAATGAATTTGTATTTTAACACTAATACTGTTTAATACTGTGACTGTAGTCTGATTACAGTGAAAATACCCTGCTGTACAGTGCTGTGTTATTGTATGTGAGGAGTTTTTATTCACTTACACATTATTTTTGTCTGCGCATAGTGGCGGATCGGGTCTGTATGGAATTGATAGCATGCCAGACCTTCGTAAAAAGAAGCCTATCCCCTTGGTCAGCGATGTGGTCAGTACTAACCTGTCATTTCTCTGCTGTATATACTGTATGTCATATGTCATTCTGTTTGTTTTGCTCTTTCTTTGTGAGTGCATGTCATTCTGTTTGTGAGACCACCGCAAAAGTCACAATTATTCTTACACTTATGAGCTGAATTTGGGATGAGATTGTTATCAACAAATGGAGACAAATATGAAACTAGACTGCTAATTTCTCTCTCCCTCCTCTCTTAAACCTGAAACTATTCCCCACAACTCTCTTGAATGCATTCACTCTCCTTGATCAGGCTATGGTAAGTTTATAGATCCCAGTTGCCACTCCCTTCTCTATTAAAGTACAAAATATCAAGTAGGACAAATGAAACAGTTGTTGCCTCAAACCTGTATGCCTCTAGCATGTTGATCCCTTTGATCAAAGACCTCTTGTTTAATAGAAATGAAAACATTTGCATGCATCCTCTTGTTCATGGGTAGTTTTTCTTCCTACTTGATATTATCATTAAAACATATAATCAACAAATCATTCCCCCACCTTTTGGTTTGTATTTTTCCTCACCTGCTGAGCTATGTACAGGTTATTAATAAAAATGGCAATCACAAAAGTACATGGGTAGAATACTCTACTAACACTCTCGCAAAAAATTGTGGCTGATGGCCCTGTTGTTGTTTTATATTGTTGACAGTAGTATACCTTTAACCTTTGTAGTAATCTCCTCTTCACTAGTTGCATAAAACTAATAATACTCACATGGGTTTACTGATCATCTGGTAAGAATTTCCCGATGGGGGAAAAAAAATTCTATGATAATCCTACTGACCACCCTTATAACCAACCTGCCACCTTTTTAACCATACTGACCTTCATTTGTTATAGTAATATTATGGGGATGTGCTTGATTGCGGGTTGTATAAGTGTTTATTAAAAGCTAACTTGGCTAAATGTTTTCTTTGTCACTATTGTTCAGTCTCTTGTACAAGCCAGGAAGGCGGGGATTGCATCTGCTATGGCTGCACGGTCTTCAATCAAGGATGAGGAGCTGGTAACTATAACTCCTTAATCTTTCTGTACTGTCATTACAGAATGATAATATAATTTCCACAAAAATTCAGCACTCTTATGGTGTCCTCATGTGTCAACAAGCAAGGGCACATTTCCTGTCTTTGTGGTGTCATTTCTTAATATGCCATTCATGACTTTTGTTACCTAACAACCTCCCGTCTGTCTATCAATATAGAAAAACCATGTGTACAAGAAGACCCTGCAGGCTCTCATCTATCCCATATCTTGCACTACACCACATAACTTTGAGGTGTGGACCGCCACTACTCCCACATACTGTTATGAGTGTGAGGGACTACTGTGGGGAATTGCCCGCCAAGGCATGCGTTGCTCCGAGTGTGGTGTCAAGTGCCATGAGAAGTGCCAAGAACTGCTGAATGCTGACTGTCTACAGCGTGAGTACTGCCGAGAAAACCTTTAAAACAGATGCTTATGGGTGATCAAAGTCTGTTGATTAGGTAGGCACAAAAGTTCATGAACAGTTATACAAAGGATTTCAAGCTGTTTCACCACATTATTGTCAAAAAACTGTTTTACCATCTTTCCTCACATTGACAAGCTTTCACTTTCTTAAGAAAATGTTTATAGCTTAGGTATCACAACATGTTGAATACAGTATATTTTTAAATTGATTTAGAATCTTAATATATTTCTGTTAAATGTTTAGGTGCTGCGGAGAAGAGCTCTAAGCATGGAGCTGAAGACCGGACTCAGAATATCATCATGGCCATGAAGGACAGGATGAAGATCAGGGAAAGGAACAAACCAGAAATCTTTGAACTCATCAGGGAAGTGTTTGTCATTAGCAAAGCCATCCATGCGCAGCAGATGAAGACCATCAAACAGAGCGTACTGGATGGCACCTCGAAGTGGTCCGCCAAGATCACCATCACAGGTATACCACTGATAAAAATGAAGAAAAAAATTGATAAATTCAACCACAACTTTAGAATTTACTCCTCAGCGTTAGTCTTATATATGCTAATGTTGGCTCCTTTTGTCTTTGTTTCTCCGTCATCGTGTTAGTTGTTTGTGCCCAAGGACTTCAGGCAAAGGACAAGACAGGATCTAGTGATCCGTATGTCACTGTTCAGGTGGGCAAGACCAAGAAGAGAACCAAGACTATTTATGGCAACCTCAATCCAGTCTGGGAGGAAAAGTTTCACTTGTGAGTCACCAGAATTTATTGGTTATAAAGTGTAGCCTCATCACTTACATATCTTACAGCTGAAGTATACCATTTTTTGTTTTTTTATTAGTTTCCTTCTAATAGAAAAAATTACCGTATATAATTGCAGGGTATACACTATACACTTCATCAGTGAATGATGTTTTAAGTATTTTCAAAAAAGATTCACACATTGTCTTCATCTTTGTTCTTCATAAATTGCATCAACTATCTTATCTGTGAAATTGCATTTTGTATTCTACTACTCTTTACATCATATTGACAGCTTTTTTCCTGTTTTCTATAAGTGAATGCCACAATTCCTCAGACCGAATCAAAGTGCGCGTGTGGGACGAGGATGATGACATCAAGTCAAGGGTGAAGCAGCGTCTGAAGAGGGAATCAGATGATTTCCTGGGTCAGAGTATTATTGAAGTCAGAACGCTGAGCGGAGAGATGGACGTCTGGTACAACCTGGGTCAGTTGTCTTGTTCCTGGACTGTAGAAAGTATACTGTATATAAGGAGAGAGATAATAATAATAATAATGATAATAATAATAAACTTTATTTGTATAGCACTTTTCAAAACATAGTGCTCTACAGAGCAAGATAAAATAGTACACACAGACAGGATAAAAACAACAAAAACATTGTTAAAACAGAACATAAGACCTGATAAAACAAAGTGTAAAAGTAAATTTTGAGAAGTGATTTAAAAGAAGACACTGAGTTTGCTAACCTCAGTTCCTCCTTGTATTGAGGCGGGCTGTGGGAATAAGTTAGGAGGGTCCTACCTGAGGAGTGCAGGCAGCGGCTAGGATCATAGTGCACAAGTAAATCTATGATATAAGTGGGAGCAGGGCCATGTAGGGCATGAAGAGTAATTAATAAAAGTTTAAAATCAATTCTATACCTAACAGGTAGCCAGTGTAGGGTTGTAAGGACAGGAGTGATATGGTTTTGTCTCTTGGAATTTGTTAAAAGTCTGGCAGCTGAGTTTTGAATGAGCTGGAGACAGGAGATGGCCTTTTGGCTGAGCCCTGAATACAGGGAATTACAATAATCCAGTCATGATAAGATGAATGCATGATGACTTTTTCAAGGTCTGCCTGAGATAAAAAAAAAAAATTAAAAAAAAACTTTAACTTTTGCAGTGTTCCTAACTTGGAGAAAGAATGATTTTACTAAATTAATGACATGTGGTCTGTTACATTTGTGTGTTTTTAGATGCAAAGCATCTAATGGGAACTCATGTAACTTATTCACATTTAGGGGGCTGCAGATTTTCCACAAAGAGGGCTGTTTGGTCATTTATTCCTCTTGGTGGTGGAATTGTGAAAAATATAATCCCTGGGACCCTCAAGAAAAGATTTTAATATAAAGATTTTTTTTTTTTATCCTGGAGCCCTCAGATCAGAAAATACCATACGGTGTTCCTCATTTAGCATGTTTTGCCTAGCTCTACCTCAGGCTATTTCTCTAATGCTTGCTCCCCAGCCAGAAAGGGAATCATCTACAACAACCTAGATTTCATTAGCTGGTCACATTACTTTGTCTAAATGAAGGATTGATCTGCTTCTGATGAGGCGTACAGTCTTGCCACATCTGTATGCTTCTGTTTGATGTTAAGCGTCCTGTTTTTAGTAAGTCAAGTCAGTGGTTTGTTTGAACCTCATTACCCACATCTCCATTCCCTGCAGTGACATTTTTTATTTATATTTTTTTACACAGGGAAGCAGCAGCCCCAAGGTCCATATTGGTCTGAATGACAATACTAGCCTTCCCTGGCAAGCTTATTTTATGAAATTTTAAATGAGTCCCATTGCACTTGCTGACAGTTGTGCTCATTTCAGGAAAACCCATTAGTAATCCCCAGTACTATCCCCTGGTGAATAAAGATATTTTCATTACGATGAGGCAGTCACACAGGAACACAGGAGCTACTTGATCAATCTCTTGTGCTGTTATGTGTCAGTACTTTTTTTTTAAAACAAATAAAATCAAAGCACCTAGGAAGAAAGGGGAAAGGATATGTCATTGAGTTTTTAATCTTAGGATAACATCTCTTCCTTATCTTGTCTCTTTTATCAAACAGATAAACTAGCTTGTCTTTGGAATTATATCTCTGAATTGAATTGCTCTTTCTGTATCTCTTTCTGTTTCTTTTAAAATCTGCCTTCCGTGTTGTCAAACAACCTTTATCCAGACATCAACTCATTGTTGGTCCATAAACAGCCCCCAGAATTTAACTGACACATTAACCCACCCCTGGTATCATTTCTTATTGCTTAAAAACATTCCAATATTTGGGATGTTTGGTTTTTTTTTCCTACATGCACTTTGCATGTACATGCATGTAAGAGTAATGAGTTCAGTTCTTAAGCACAAAGCATCTCTTGTTTCTACTTGATTGAAGTGCTGAAATTGCCTTCACCGTGGCAATAATAAATCTCCCCCTGCAACTGCATGGTACTGAATATAAACATGCCTATAAATCTGCTGTTGTTTCTTATAAACTGGGAGATATGAAGTGCTCAGTTTAATATCTCTCTGATAATCACATCAACAAAATATTCCTTTGGTTAGAAGGCATTAGGAATTATAATTTTTGATGCATATCAACGAAAGCAAAATGAATGATCAGTCATGTAATACGCCCCATCCTTTCAAACATTCTTCCTTCACTATCTCTTTCTTCTGCTCCATAGTGCCCCTCCTTCCTCCTCTTTCTCCTTGTGATGTGTGATTATCAAGTAGCAGCACTCCAGTCGGAAATCGACCGCTCCGCCGACATGTACAAATTACCCCTAATGATGTGCCTGTCAGGGCAAATAGCAGGGGTGAACCGCCGAGCACTCCACCTCCAGAAAAGCTCCGGCTCAAGTGTCTTCAGTGATCAGGCACAGATCCATACAGCCCACTGCCATTGTCTCCTTCTACACTATCAGCTGGAGGACTTCTATTAGCGCTGCCGGCTCTGCACTGCCATCAAACTCTAGAAACAGAACCCCCTACAATAGAAGTGCCATGTTAATAGTCTATAATTAGTGTTGTGTTAACAGACCTGGTTTAATTTGCCTTTGTGTCACAGACTTGGACTGGAGTTATGAATCAAGAACGTGTGTATATATGTCTGTTTCTGCGGCTGTCTAACTGCATGACTTTCTTTTTGTTTAATTACAGAGAAGAGAACAGACAAGTCAGCCGTGTCAGGTGCCATTCGCCTCCAAATCAATGTGGAGATCAAGGGAGAGGAGAAAGTGGCTGCGTATCATGTGCAGTACACCTGTTTGCATGAGGTATTTGATTCTATAGAGGTCACAAATTGTGTTTGTGTTAACTAGTTTCTGTTAACTAACACTTTGTTAACTAAACACACGGGATATTCTGCAGGTTCAGCATACTAAAGCCTTCAGTTTTCAGTACAGTGTCTACCTAATTAACTTTAATTAACTTTAATTAGATAAATTTCACTCGGCATTTAACAAAAAAGCGTTTGGCGCAGATGTGACTGATTTAGACAGGATTAAAATTGGAGATACTCTTAAAACAATTACATAATCCCACCTCTTCCCTAAAACTTATCCCTTCCCTAAAAACAAATACGGTTTAAGACATATATCCTGTGCTTATAAAACAGACAATTCCATAATCAGGAAGGCCAAAAGTTTTGAACCCCTCATTATCTTACAGGAACATGATTGTCAAAATATCCTTGAGCATGGCAATGAATGTACTCATTATAAATGGTTCAGATGCCTCAAAGTCTTTGTCACTTTTCCATCTCTTCTCTGTGTCTCCAGGTTACTTTCTATTGTATACTGTAATAGTTATGATTAAATCAGCAACACTAGAACTGATAGTATTTTTTGTGTCTTGCTCAAGAGCATCTAAGCAGGGTGGATTCTTGCTGATGCTGCAGCCCGTTCAAATGACATTAACACACTGTTTCTTTCCATTACAGAACCTGTTCCACCATTCGACTGATGTGCTAGGTCAAGGTGTGGTGAAAATCCCAGAGGCTCGTGGAGATGATGCATGGAAAGTCTACTACGATGATGTGGCACAGGAAATAGTGGATGAGTTTGCCATGCGCTATGGGATTGAGTCAATCTACCAGGCCATGACGTGAGTTAGAGATATCACGGTGGACTATAATGACTGTCTCCCTATAGCTCTCTCTCTCTACCTGTCCCTGTGTTTGTTGCCTCTTCATTCCACCCTGTTCCTTGCCCTCCCTTTCTGCCTTTTGCTCTCAGTGCTATTGTCGTTCGTTGTTGGCCTCCAAATGAAGGAAAGTCAATTATAAGCGGGCTGAGGAGGGATTTGTCTCCATGAAATGTCATGCTCAATACAGATGCCTGTTAGCTGGGCCCATCATTCACAGAAAGCACACTCTGATGGGCTATTCCTCAGCCTAAACGTGCCAGCTAGCTGATGGGCAGATGAAATGACCATTCCTAATAGGGATCATTAGGTGAAAACAAGACCTTTGAGAGGACACAGGCTGACCATATAAAGGCACAGCTATTCATGGTTTACTGCCCAAACCTTTTTTTCCTGTGGCAATGAAATGTCTTTGTGAGTGTGAGAAGGTACAAATGGGAGGAAGAGCAGGCCTGTTGTCCAGGTCTTTACCAAGCTTTGCTTGTGCTTTTATTTCCAGGCACTTTGCCTGTCTGTCGTCGAAGTACATGTGTCCCGGTGTTCCTGCAGTGATGAGTACCCTGCTGGCCAATATCAATGCCTTCTACGCCCACACAACCGCCTCCACCAATGTGTCCGCCTCCGACCGCTTTGCTGCCTCCAATTTTGGGGTTTGTACTGCACCCACACACACATGCAGACAGACAATAAATATCTCTTTTCTCTATTTTTTTTGGTCTCCGTCTTCCTTTCAACTACTTATACATACACACACACAGCCTCTGTCTTTCTCCTTGCATTTTTGATTTTTGTGCATCTATCTTTTTCCTTCTACTGAATACAAACATATATAGAATCGCTCATGATTTCTTTTTTCATTACCATACAGAAAGAACGCTTTGTCAAGCTCTTAGACCAGTTACACAATTCCTTGCGCATTGACCTCTCTACCTATAGGGTAAGTTTTTGATTGCACTTAATAAATATCACTGCAATTTATGACTGATATTGTTCTCAAAAATGATATTGTTGCCTTGACATTTCAATATGGCTTCTGCAGTGTTGATAATACTATTGCTATAAAATCTATTTATCATATCAGTCAAAATATTTGTAAAGGTGATATGTACTATAATTATATTGTATTTACTTGTAAATTAAACTTGTTTTTTCTCCTGTAGAACCACTTCCCTGCCAGCAACAAGGATCGCCTGCAGGATTTAAAATCCACTGTGGATCTGCTAACCAGCATCACCTTCTTCAGGATGAAGGTAGTTAACAGTGTTCATTTACTGCATCTTTCTTTGTACTATGGCTGCTCTCTACATGCATCTCAGCAAGCAGTTATCAATTGATGAGACATTTTGCCATAACTTTGCAGTGAAGTCAACTCTTGATAAACACAGTATTATTTTTAACTTATTCTTTGCTGATGGCCCTATTGTCAGATTCTGTATAAATTGGTGAAATGTAAAGGATTGCTTGCAATCTTTCACTGTCAGTGATGCTATCTCCATCTGGTGTTCAGGTCCAGGAGTTACAGTCTCCACCAAGAGCCAGTCAGGTTGTGAGGGACTGTGTCAAGGCCTGTCTCAACTCCACGTATGACTACATCTTCAATAACTGCCATGAGCTATACAGCAGACAGTACCAACCTGCAGACACAGTGAGTCACATACTGAGTCACAACTGAATCTTAGATCTCTCACCTTCTCGTTAATCAAAGCAATTGTATAAGCACATTGAGAAAATCTATTGTGCTGATTGTATTTAATCTTTATTGAGTCCATTTTTAGTGTTTGACTGTGTTTTCTTTTCTAATCCAGAACAAGGAGGAGCTCCCTTTGGAGGAGCAGGGGCCAAGCATCAAGAACTTGGACTTCTGGCCCAAACTCATCATGCTCATCGTCTCCATCATTGAAGAGGACAGGAACTCTTACACTCCTGTGCTCAACCAGTTAGTAACCGGAACAATCCTATGTCTTTATTCTCTTAAACATAGAGGAAACATACAGACCACTTGAATAAATCTTCAGCAGTTTTCTTGTTTGCAGCATTTATAAATGCTTAAATCATGATACTAAGGCATATTTTGTCCTTGCTTGTTTGGTCTGAATTTTCTTAATTTGACTCATTTCTATTTATATGTTTGTCAAATTGTCACTTTTCTCCCAGGTTCCCTCAAGAATTGAGTGTAGGGAAGGTGTCAGCAGAGGTCATGTGGACATTGTTTGCTCAAGACATGAAGTATGCTATGGAAGGTAAGCCACACTCGATGTCAGATATTTCGTATCCTTGTCAAGGTCTCATTCTCTGCCGTATCAATGGCACACAGCAAGTTATCGTCAGTAGTGTGAATGTCTATTGTAATATATCTGGCTCCCACTTCTGATTCTCTAAATAGTAAATGATAGTAGTTGCATTTATGTTTCGGTAGTATCCTATAGAGACATATTCTTGACTTGTTAATAGTATAATGCGGCTCTGTTGCATTGTAGAGGTATTTATTTATCTAGTAGAAGTGAAGGGAAAACCTGAAGGTTTAGAGTGTAAGAACAAGCGGGGACAGAAGTTCTGATGAAACTGGAAAAGGCAAGAAGCATGAGGACAGAGAGGAGAAATTCTGGGGTAAAAAAAAAGATACAATGGCATGGAAGAAGTGAAAGAGCGAAATAATAACTGTGCAGGGTTTGAAAGCGGCTTATGTCTCCCAGGAGCGTGTCTGCACTTTTCTCTGTTGTACTGTACTGTACAGCAGCACCAGTCCTCAGAGGCAGTCAGCTTTTATCCCAGCCCCTGTCCTCAAGATGAATCCCCTACACAGACTATCGCTGTGAAATTTCTGTTTCACAGAATAAAGTACGAAAGTTCTGGCCACTGCATTTTCAATCTGCATTAATATGAAAAGTGATAGAAAATGTGTTCAGAGATGGAATGAGTCCTGAGAGATTTGCTCCAGAATTGCTACCAAAGAGTACTTAAAATTTTATTATTAGTACTTTTTAGTACATTACTAAAAAGATATTGAAGTGCTTGGTTAAATTTGAGGTTGAGGTTTTTTCCATTACTTTCCACGAGTATATCTTTAGTTCATATGAGCACTATCTAACTACATATATTATCACTATCGTAGCATTATCTAAAGTCAAAGTACTCTCAATTTAGAGTGGCCAAGAGTATTACATTTCATTTGAACTCAGGCATTGTGTATGCTCTATGTTAAAAGTTCATGGGAAAACATGAGTGTAGATTCACTGTGCTCAAATTCACTCAATTTCATTTTTACTGTAATACATTTTTCTTCATACCTTCAAAAAGCTAAAGGAAGAAGAAATCCATCACGAGCCAGCGTCGGCTCAGGCTGAAAGTAGCTTCTTCTGTGCTTTTTGCTCACAGGGATTACTTCTACATACATTTACCTCAATATTTGACACTTTTGCTACATTTAATATGAACATCTGACATCGTAATATTATATATATGATTGAAAATAAGGAAAAGCATAATAGGTCCCCTTTGATATAAGAAAGGCTGCAGCTCTAAATGAGCTGGCAATCAAAATTGTGCTAGAATTTAAACTGAAACTTTGAGAAGGAGTCTGCAACAGTCTTCAAAATAAATGTTTGTTGTGTTTCTGGGAAGTTTACCTGTTTTCAGTCCCACATTTTCCCAGATTCTACTCTTTTCATGCAGCTATCAGTTATAGCAGGTAAAGTCACTCTTTGACTTTAAATACATGAGCTCATTACACTCATTTCTCTTGTATCTGGAATTAAGATTTGAAAGTACACATAAACACTTGTAATAAATGAAGGACTGACTTTTAGAATTACTTAAAAGAGTAATGCCACTCATATTCATATTAATCTCAATGAAAGAGAAAACATTTTGATCAGTCCTGTTTATTTGAAGGGGTATTTTAGAATTAAATTTTGACTTTACAATTAGTATTTGAATTAACACGACTCTAACAGAGTTTAAACTAGACTAGATTAGTCTAGAGACAACTTTGTTTTAGGATTAATCATGAAATTAGGATTATGTTCAAGTGTTAGGTGTGGGTGAGGTTAAGATTTAAGTTAGTTATAGTATAGTGGTGAGGGCTGATTTATGTGGGTCATCAATGGTGGTGCTCACAACAATAGTACAGTTTAACAGATGTTTTTGTGTGCTTGGCCTCCCTAACATTGTATTCATTGACAAGTTTAGCATCAACTTCAGTGCACACCAGAGTGGCTGGTTCCTTTACTGGTTCAGAATCTCTCCCACTCCCTTACATAAACTTATTAAAAAGCTCACAGAATCTTTGTGTCTTTGTGCCTGCAGAGCACGAGAAGCACAGACTGTGTAAGAGCACCGACTACATGAACCTGCACTTCAAGGTGAAGTGGCTCTACAATGAATATGTCAAGGAGCTGCCAAACTTTAAGGATGTTGTTCCTGACTACCCATCGTAAGTGCATGTGATTGTATTTTTTTAATGATCATTGAGTTAAACAATTAACAGTTAAATAATTTAAAAAATAACTGCTAATCTTTATTTTCCCTTGTAGATGGTTCCTACAATTTGTGCTACAGTGGTTGGATGAAAATGAGGATGTATCTATGGAGTTTATGCATGGAGCCCTAGAGAGAGACAAAAAAGATGGAGTAAGAAAAATAAAATTGAGCCTTAATATATTGTTACCTTGTCCATGTTTATAGACACACAGTATCAGTACATGAGCTTCCGTACTTACTTCTGTACTTACTGTTTATTTTCTCTTGCCAATCCTGCTCCATCTCAGTTCCAGCAGACGTCTGAGCATGCTCTGTTCTCCTGCTCTGTGGTGGACATCTTCACCCAACTCAACCAGAGCTTTGAGATCATCAAGAAACTGGAATGCCCAGACCCTAATGTCATGGCTCAGTACAGTCGCCGCTTCTCCAAGGTAACCCAGTTCACTGGGTGGTGACTAAATGGAAATGAATGGCCTTTAATACTGTAGTTCCCTGTTCTACATGAAGTCCAAATTTTCCACATCTATCACACTTTTTTAAAGGGAATTTGATATTTCCTCATTAAGCAGAATGTTGAATTGGACATAACACGTCCCTCCTGGGGGAAAGAAGGACAGCACAGCTTTGTGTTTTGGGATTTGTTTTTCTGTATGACAGAGAATACATTAAGGAATATCTAGGAATGTTTCTAATAGTTGTGCAAGATTATCCTTCAGACATATTCCCCAAAAGTGTAATATATTCCCCTCTGTAGACATCGAGAAATGTTTCAGTTTGAAATAACTCTATATCCTTTTTATGTTCCATACAGTTTTAATGTCTTTCTCCCTCTTCATCTTTACAGACTATTGCCAAAGTTCTTCTGCAGTACAGTGCCATTCTGACCAAGAGTTTTCCTTCTTATATTGACAAGGAGAAGATTGTAAGTGGTCAATACCATCTAGCATATCACCTTTTGCTACCCTTGTTTTATGTTTTATATACTAACAGGTCACTTTAAAGTCAGTGGTGTGGTTAACTCACTAATTCAGATGTTCCCTGCTGTAGATCCTACATAATATAACTCCAATCAAATTTTTGAATTGTTTTGACACATTTACCTTGGCAGACTCACCAGTGGGGCTATTATTAGAAACATGTTGCAGAGCTGAACAATGTTCAATCTCTTCAACTTTATTGTGAATTATAATAATATTTCCCAGGTTGATTAATTACATAAACAAAAACTAATATGTGTGTTCTTTGTTTAAAAATTGTTTTATACAGCAATGATTGGACGCAGTATCAGAAACTGAAGAATTCCTGCTACATTTGTGTAATCTCACTGTCCACTGTCTCTCTTTTCCTCTGTCCTCTTGTAGCCTTGTGTCCTGATGAATAATGTGCAGCAGTTAAGAATCCAGCTGGAGAAGATGTTTGAGTCCATGGGTGCCAAACAGGTAAGCCTGAAGACGAAGATGTGAATATGAAGACATTGAATTTGTTATGGCATCATACTGAATGAATAACGGTGTGATGCTTTTCATTCGTTCATTCCCTATAGAAAAAATGGCATAAACTGACTAATCAACTAAAATTTTCTTCGTTGACCATGAAAAGTAAACATTTTAGGGTTGGTTATTTCTACAACACTTGAATTTGTGTCTTTCATGTGTCAGATTGCAACAGAGGAAGCACTGGTATGTACAGTAGTGGTAGTTTAGGCCATGTAGAGTAGTTAACTGGTAGTGCTGGATTAGGACATTAGTCCTGAATCCTTAGTCTATGCGCCATCGCAGTGTCTGATGCTGTCAATGAAAGTATAACCGTTTATCAATACTGCCAGTGATTAAACGCTGTGCTCCCTAATAGACTAGAGAATATTGAGACAGATTTAATTACATCATGTCCTGTGTATCAGTGTCCTAAGTGTAGCTACAGGAAGGACAATCAATATCCCCTCTGTCAGCTGTAACCTCCTGCTTTGAATCCTTACCAGGCTTTTGAATATAGTGCATTATCGTAGTATTGTAGCTGTAGTGAAGTATTTGTTTTCTAGTGTTTGGTTGGTTGTAGGACTGTAGCTACAGTATGGGATATCATAGCTTAAGTTACAATCAGTGTGTTCCCTTTACAATTAAAGCAAAATGAATTGGTGGAAGAGGAAGAGGAGGAGGGGGCAGGAGAGGAGGTAGGTTTCCATCATGGTCTAAGCAAGGCTGAAACTGCCATTTGAATGTACATCTTTCAGTTGTTTAATCAGTTTAATGGTGTGCAGTATACCACTGTATTGATTATCTCCCCCTTGCTGTGGTTTGGACAGCAGGTCGTAACTGAGGATGGGGAAGCAAAGGCTCTGGTGGGTATTGTGGATGGTAACAGTATACAACCAGTAGTGGTTAGACAATAAGCAGTAACAAAAATTAGCATAGCAACTGTCTTGCTACCAGCTAGTCTATAGTTAACATTGTGGAATATTAAATAAACTTTGAACTGAATTTTAAAGAGCAATAGATCCAGAATCTTAGATGGCCAACTCTCCCTTTAGCATATGCTGTAGATTAGCTGTTGCCTTCCTACAACCCTGTGTGAAGGGAAATATCAAAAATACTTGAACAATGGTTGGAATTGCTGATGTAGCTCGCATTCTGGGGGCCTGTTCTATTGGTTGCTATCCTGGTGGATAAATGTTACCAATGTGACATCATCTGTCTAACCTAGTCATTGCAAGTGTATGATTTGTGCACTACAGAAGTAAAGAGAACAGTTTTGCAACAGTGTTTATCAGTCTGCAAAATTAGCTTTTTCAGACAAAGAGATAGTGATTCCTCTCCTGGAGGTAGCATCATTGAACCAAAAAACAGTGCAGTCACAAGACATGCAACATATTTTGTGTAAGGGCAAGGCTTTTACTTTTCTTGTATGGAAAAAGTATATCTCCTTGAGATAAAGTGAGCACAGAATGGTGATCTACAGCAGTGTAAGAGCATCTCATCGTGGAAGCTTCATTTGTACATGAAATGGAAATGCAATATTAATTAAGTTGGCCTTTATCTTCTTTGACTAATGATATGCTTGAACCTGGTTAATTTGAATCTTTGTCTTTGTGGTTCATGGTTTGGAAAAATCACCTTATGTTGCAAGGTTTTTACTGATGTTGCCTGCAGCAGATGATTAGTTAAGTGTCATGTCATGAGGTGGTGGAGGTGAAGCCGTTTGTTTCATGTGAGTTCCATTGAGAGAGATCAATAGAGTTTGTGTCTAGAAATGAGTTGCATGCTGGAGGGAAATCATGAGAGAAAAAAAGAAAAGATAATTCAGTGAGATACCAGTATTAGTCAGATTACAGTATTATCCATGCTATGTTGGTGCAAGAAGTTTAGTTTTGTTTTTGTATTTTGGGGGGTTTTGGGGGTTTTTTTGTTGTCCAGCCAAAAAAATACCATTGGTGACAATGGACCAATGTCATACCAGGGGTCAGCTGAAGGCTGCTGAAGCTAAGGACAGCCAAGTATCCCAGAATGCATTTTGCACCAAATAGCGGTGATGATGGAGACAAAAGCTATTTTGAATTTCACTGAAGGACTGTTGATATCTCACTTTATTCATTTTCATATTTTTTCAGGCTAGAAAGTAACCATTTAGATTCTCAACATGTGATCAGTTTATCTAAATAATGCCTATTTGGAAATTTGCGCCCACGTTTTCGGAGATCTGAGGAGCTGTTGGAGCTGTTGGCCGGTTGCCAGCCAGTCATCACAGCGGTTTGCAGCCAACAGCCCGACTTCTGAGATGACCAACCGGTCAACGTCCATTGTCATCCCAGGGCAAAATCGGATTGGTCATCGGGAGCGTGGGAGAAATCCCAGTGGGCCACTTGAGCACTATGTAGGCTGTGTGAGCAGCCCATTATACAGAAACAAGAGCCCCTTGTGTCTTTTCCTCTCTTGATGTCACCAAACATAAAACCTCTTATTTACAAAGGCTTTTTAACTTTATTAGAAAAAATAAGCCACACGAGGTAAAAAAGGGAAGTCTTAATATTTTAGACTTTTCCTCATTCAACCATTTTATCAAAATTAACAGGATCAAATGATTTCTAAAAGATCCAGATAGCAAGTGGAATATTATGCATGTGGTCTTAATTTTTTTAATTAATGTGCCCTTATGCTGACGGTAAACTTCTTATCAAATTCTCCAACTTTCATAGGCAAGCTCTTATGTGTTGGTCCTTTCTATATAAGCACAACTATTCTCCCCACGAATGATTTTTATGGAATAATGTCAATGTCTTCTTCCACATTCAGATGTTGACAATTAACAAAGATGGGTTTTTTTGGAAAAGTCAAGTCACAGTGGTGTTTGTCCTCTCTTTTCTAGAGCAACAATAGACTGCTAGCATGGCAGGCAAGTTCACTGTATATGCGTGCATGTTCTGTGATACATGACTGCATATACGCACATGTTCATCTCACTACTTGTGTAAATTACATATTGTTGTAATTGGAACTGTCTTTGGAAATGGAGGAAAACAGAGCAAGTTTTGTTTCATTTTGTTGATCATCAGAATTATTGAACTACTCGTTTTCAGGCACCTTAATGAATATGGTCGTTGTTTTGGCAGAGATGAGAATGAGATGGGTTTTTTTGTGTTGTCTTTTCACTGCCTAGTTTGAGGAGAGTGAGGAGGAAGAGGAAGTAGGGGAGGAAGGGGAGGAAATTGAAGTTGAGGTTTGTTGGAGTGTGAAGTGGAGCCCGAGTCATTGTTGTGAACCGTTTCCCTGTTCTTTCTACTCCCACCAACTTCACAGTGATAATCAGTCCCACTGCAACTAGACGTCTCTAGTTGCAGTTATCACAGGGATGTTTATTGTGTCCACTTTTTATCATCATCTGTGGTGGTTTCGACTTCTTTCAGTAGCATTTTCCCTGGCCTTTCCTCAGACCTGCTCTCTCATTTCTCCTTAAAAATAGTTATTTCTAGATTTTTTTTTTTTTTACCTTTTCTTAATATGTGTTTTCTTTTTAATTCTCTTTTGTTTGCAATAGATTGACCAGGAGAAGGTGGGTGTCACTGTCACAAATACAGCATGTTTTCCATTGTGAAAAAATAATTGCTGTATTTAAGAGAATTTCAAGTAACTTACGAAAAACCTTATGTTCTCTAGACTTTTATTTTTGACTGGTTGTTGATGATGATGCTCTTTTTTTAGTGATCATCAGTGAGAGCAGGATTTTTATGACAGTTTTTATTTTTTATTTCTCTCTAAAAAAAAATCTCAAATCATTCCCACCAAACAAAGATGGATACACCAGTAGAAAAGGTAGGTTACATGCTTACTGGGGTATATCTGCTGCTATAGCACTTTGTATTATTACCATCGATCCTCTGTAGTGTCCCACTTAATATAAATGAAAATCAAATTCTAAATGTAAAATGACAGTTAAATGAGGTTGTCCTGTGTTACCTCCCCCACCTTTCTGTGCGGTTGTAGACTGAAAATGCATTTGAAGACAAAAAGGTGAGTGCAGGAGTACAGATACATGAATATTAATATTAAAAAAATACTCTCTGACAAAAAGCAAAACACACAGCACATTACAAACAGAACACAATCCATTTCTAGCTGCCTTTCCTCCCCTGAAGCCTTCCCTTTTGTGATGCGTAGCAGCAACTTCTCAGTCTCTCCTCACTAATGGTGCCACATAACCCCGACAGACCATGAATCAAAAGGCCATTGGATCATTCTCTTAATGAGCCACATCATGGTTTCATTCATATGGCTTAGCTCCCCTCCAGGCAGTGCATATTTAGATGGTGCCATGGTATACCTGGGTTAGGTATACTGGTGGTAATCCATGGATCTCTCACTTTCCTTCTTGTTCCCTCACCCCATGCTTGTGAGACTCACCACTTGAAAGACACATATCTCCTGCAATATTAAACTTTTTTTTTTCAATGTGCTCCCTTTGAAAGTTGGAGACTGCTGTTAAAAAGGTGGGTTTGCCTGGTTTTGCGTGTTGAATTTTAATTTTATTTTGTCTGTTGTGGACATTTCTCCGCTACTGGAGTTGACAAATTGGAACTTAAGCATCAAAGACAAATATTACAGTGCAACCTGAGAGAGCTGAATTACACTATTTGCCTCTCTCATCCTTTTAGCTTTTGACTGGCTGGTATGCTTTTTGCATAATAACATGATGTAACATAACTGCTGGTTATCTTGCCGTCATTTGTAGCTTCTAGCTTTTGCTGTGAAATGCAGCTTTAAGAAGCTCAGAAGTAGTTTGGTGTATTTTGGCCAAAAGCTGCAAAAATATGACATATGAAATATGCTGTTAAAGGGTTCTACGTACACCATGTTTGTAGGAGAGCTGGCACACACATTCTTGAAAATAATTATTGTGCAAGTTTATAAAAGCCTTTCAGTCAACACATTTTAAACTTTAACTAATACTCTACTGGGCTTCTGTCTGCTTGTCTTTCTACAGATGGACTCAGAGGCCAGTGACTTACTGAACGACCTGCAGGTGAAGCTGAACAACGTGCTGGATGAGCTCAGCAGTACATTTGGGAACAGGTAACCTAATACTAATAATAAAACACACACTCACACATATAAAGTTAATCCGGTAACCACACCTGCATTTGTGGCTGATTGATCCTTATGGTTCTTTCTTTCCAGTTTCCAGATCCGCATCAATGAGTGTATGCGGCAGATGGCGTCTCTGCTGTACCAGATCAAAGGTCCGCTCAATGCCAACAACAAAAACCAGGTGGATGCCGACTCTGACAACATGCTACGGCCACTTATGGATTTCCTGGATGGGAAGTGAGTGAATTCATTAGATTTGATACTGGGGTTAAAGTCTTTTTAACAATAGTAGCAGTAGTTAAGGCCACAACACACCAGCACTTTCTGTGCTCCGGTGTGTTTCATTCCCAGCTGTTGAACTTGTGTTCATGCATGTGTGTGTGTGTGTTTGCATGATTCTGCAGGTTGACACTGTTTGCCACCGTGTGTGAGAAGACTGTATTGAAGCGTGTGCTGAAGGAGCTGTGGAGGATTGTAATGAGCAGCCTGGAGAAGACCATTGTTCTACCACAGGGCAACGACACCTTTGTAAGCTCGACATTATCAGTTTAATGTTTGTTTAATGTTTGTTTATCAGTATTACTAGAGATTGCCTTTGACTTTTAAGCTCCAAAATGAAAGGAGAAAGAGAGCAGCAACTCAGTTCCTTTTTTTTTTTTTTTTTCCAGGGAGCACAGATCCTCTCAGCTGCAAAAGAACTGGGTCAACTCTCCAAACTCAAGGTATCATAATGCCCTCATATACTGCACATTTACACCATGTTAAATGTCCTGCTGTGTTACCAAACTCTGAAGACCTGACCACAAAACTACTCATCAAGAGTGAATGTGACTATTTTTATGGAACTAACTCATCTCTATGATTATCATTTGGATGTGTAGGATCACATGGCAGGGGAGGCTAAAAGCTTGTCTCCCAGGCAGTGTGCTGTGATGGATGTGGCACTGGACACGATCAAGGTCAGTTTATACTGCGGTTTTGGTTTCATTAGGATGCAGGGCAGACGGGTCAAATTAGCTTCATCAGCTATTCATCCATTAATCAGGTTTCCAGGAGGGTTATGTAAGCGGGTTGTGACCATTAAGATTGTTGATTTTAACAGATCATAATAGAGAGGAAACAGTGAAATATTTCACAATTAAAGCATCATTCTAGCCATTTTCAACTAGGACCTTGTTTTGACAGTGATTGATTGTCACCACGGTCAATCACTGTCAAATGATTGATGATTGATTGTCTTCAGAATGTAATTAACTAACTTCACTGTAAAGTTTCTCTTCACCTGGAGCAGCTGCAGGATTCTGTGTTCATATAACACCAAAAAAGGCCGATGTTGCTTCAGTTTGAAAGTGTTCCTTATGTTTTTTAATAAGTTGAACACCCACGTCAGAAATCCCCCAAACTTCCAGAGCACATAAAGAAAACCTTTAAACTTTTTTTAGTTTAAAATAAATCAGAATATTCCGACCAAGATTCAGTTTCTTCCACATATTTATACTCTGACTCTCCTTCTGTTTGCTTTGCAGCAATATTTCCATGCAGGAGGGAACGGGCTGAAGAAGGCGTTCCTGGAGAAGAGTCCCGAGCTGTCCTCGCTACGCCACGCTCTGTCCCTCTACACTCAGACAACAGACACGCTCATCAAAACCTTTGTGACCAGCCAACATGCACAAGGTATGCTTAATGATAACATCAAAAAGGGACAGGAAGAAATCTTTTCCCATGGTAGACCAGGAGAGGGCACTAACTGAACTATGTGTTTGATAAAGGAGGCATTTTTTTTTCTTTTTTCGATGTATTTCTGTATTTAAAATGCTCTCAATGCTGTACTTTGTTGACGTTATTGCTGTGTTCTCTTTATCTCTTGTGCTGCCTCTGTGCCAGTGCACAATGGAAAGGGTATTAGGTTAACTCCCAATGAAAAAATACAGCCCAGCAGGGGTAGGTTTCATTGAAATCATCTGCCAGCCATCCTCTCCTTCCCCACCCGCTCTCCCTTTGTACATTTTGCTTTTGTCACTCTGTACCACTAAGGTGGGTAGATGAACCCTAACTCGACCTCTCCACCTGTATCCCCTTCTCATTCTGATTCTGCATTATGAATCAAAGTGTATCTTCATCAGTCCAAATGAAAGCTCACTGATGTATCTACGCTGTGTATTAAACTAGGCTCGGGTGTGAACAAGCCAATCGGTGAAGTGTCCGTCCAGATTGAGCTGTACACTCATCCTGGGAATGGGGAGCGCAAAGTTACTGTCAAAGGTCAGTTTGAGTCTTCACAACTAAAAAAGCTAAAAATGAAGTATTTTAAGAAAAGTGTCTGATAACATTGTCCTTCTCCTCTGTGTGTGTGTGTGTGTGTGTGTACACGGGTTTGCATATGTAGTTGTGGGAGCCAACGATTTAAAATGGCAGACGTCTGGCATGTTCCGACCCTTCGTTGAGATCACCATGATCGGGCCTCACCTCAGCGACAAGAAGCGCAAATTCCAGACCAAATCCAAGAACAACAGCTGGTCTCCCAAGTTCAATGAGAGCTTCCACTTGTAAGCATGAGGACAGCTGTACCTGATTTTCTAATGTTGTAGCTTATTACAAACTTTTTTAACTTGCTAACCTGGAAACAGTTGTGCAGTAGTGTGCAAGCTGATAATCTTTTTTTATTTTATGATTATTTTTGTTGCTACACTTGGCAATTTGCACATTATGTTTAAATGGCTGTAAGAGGCAGATATTTGAAGAATTTGACCTTCAGTACTCAGAATGATGTAATATGACATCAGCTTTGTTAATGTTTACCTTGATGCTTTGCTGCTGTTCATACTTAAGCTAAATCAAGAGCATCTACAGTGAGTGGTTTGGCTTCTCTTTTGCTGCTACACGTTAACAAATGGGTGTGTTCAAAAAAATATATAAATAAAGTGCAGCTTTTAGTTGGCCAATTTGCTGTTGTGCTGTGTAACTGCTGAACAACTGAATGCTTTAACCTCTGTGTTCTCTCTCCACAGTGCTCTGGGCAACCAGGATGGCTTTGAGTGCTACGAGCTGCAAGCCTGCGTCAAAGACTACTGCTTCGGCCGGGCTGACCGAGTGGTGGGCTTGGCCGTGATACAATTAAGAGACATCATGGAGAAGGGCAACTGCGCCTGCTGGTGCCCGCTGGGCCAACGCATCCACATGGACGACACCGGCCTCACCGCCATGCGAATTCTCTCCCAGCGCTCCAGCGACGACGTGGCCAAGGAGTTTGTCAGGCTGAAATCAGAGACACGATCAGCCGAGGAGGGCAGATGAGGAGAGCTGGGGAAGGAGAGAGAAAGACAGAAAGGACGGAACTCTCCTAATTTCAGAATAAAAGTCATGATGCAGGGAATTATCTTCCCTACACGGACTCTTTCTTAGACCTTTGATGTGTCTTAGCTGCTGTTGACTGTTTGGTGGCGCCATGCCAAGCTCACCGACACACTGTCATCACCTTCACACTTTGGGCATTTTCCCAAACACTCACTTTCCATGTTCCTCAAACACTGGCATTATTTACATAGCTACTACTGTACAGCACACAACCACACAGACACCAGCTCACTCAACCTTCCACTCACCAGCTGGTTCACCAGGCAGTGACCACTTACTCAGTCATTTAACCTTTTTTTTTTTAACCCCTTTCCTCATCTTGCCAGTTGGACACCATAACCTCAAGGGAACAGAGGATGCCAGGCCCCGCTGGAGGGCCAAAATACATTCCCACACCTCCCCAGTGTTGTCGTGTAATAACCCCACCTAACCCCCTCAAACTGTGGCCATGTGTTTGATGCCTTACACTCTACAAACTGTGAATGTGTGAAGTAAAAAAAAAAAAAAAAAAAAGTATTTTGAATGCCCTATCCTGTAGCTCCACTGTGATGGTTTGAGTAAATGTGAAAACACTCTTCTGTGTCTGATGAAGGAAGGACTGGTAGCTTGTCAGTTATTGAACAATGTGGAAGTGAAGATGATGAAATATTACAGTTAATGTTTCAAGAGAAGGTACTTTTAGTAATCATTTCACCCCTTCATTTAAAGGATTGATAAGTTAATTGTGTGCCTTGTCATGTTAAGTTTCTTACATCACATTGAGAATGATTGTTCCCATTCCTGTTTCCTCAGCGGTAAGATCAACAATATGATTTAAATCGAACCTTCATGAAAAAGGAGACTAACAGGGTGGACATTTAATATGTATGTTGAAGGAGAATCCTGTTTTGGCCATATTTATTCAGTATATAAGTATAAGCTTCATTTACAACTTGTGGCTCACCATGATGCTGTAGCCATTTTATTTATTTTTTATATATATTTATTTTTGTTTGTGCTTTTCAAAGCCCACGATTTGTTGTTTACTGCTGGAAATGGACATGTTTGCCAGAACAGTATGTTTGAGAGTTTTGCACAGTCTGAATGAGTTGCTGCTGCAGCGTTGTAGACGTAAACAGCAGGTCAACCGAAGAGTTTCTTTACAAGATGAGATGTGTACAGTTCACCCACAGAATAAAGTGACAACATAGTGTTTGTTGGTGACTTGTATCCTTGACTGACAAAAGAGATGACTGTCTTCAAGAAATGTTCACTTATAGTAAAGAAATATTACATGTTGAACTTAAGATAACTTTTTCTTCCATAAAAAGGAAATCTGAACATTTGGACACAAGCTCCTAGTTGATACGGGGTGTAGAATAACTTATGGTTTACATACAGTATATCTTCCTGCTCTGTTTTCTTCTACTCTTCCTATGAGTGGCCTTACTTTGGTGAAAAACCTACATGTGTGTATCTTTTTAATCTTTTTTTTTTTTAATCCCTGTATTTCCATTGGCTCTCAGTGATGAGGATTGGCCACTTCTTTGCCCATAATGGTGTCAAATACTTTTTTCCAAGTGATGTTCCCTCTCATTTTGTACTTTTTAATCTTTGAAGATATTGCAAATGTAACTACGTCTTGGCCGGGTTTTCTTTGCTGTCTGTTATCATTTGTGTTATTTTCCTTATGAAGTTTTGTAAATGTTTTTGTGTCTTTAATAGTTTGGAATGATGTTGATCACTGTGTTGTAAGATATGTTTGAGTTCGATGGACAGGAGTAATATACAGTGAGAAGTGTGCCAGTGAATGTGTTCATAACTGATATTACTCTTAACGAAAGATGGATATTGCCACTGTATAATACAAGAACCTCAATGTGTGCACATTTTTAAACCGACCACACTCTGTAGAAACCACAGAATCAGATTCCTCTTTGTTACAGCACATTAACCCTTGTGAATAATATGTTATTGGTTTATGAGGACAAATGTTTCTTAGCCATTATGTAATATACATGTCCCTTGTGCCAAGTTGCAAGTGTTCACTTTTGATCTTTTTTTGTCTTTTTTTAATTTCCATATTTTCTAAATTTGTTAACCCTTGCACTATCACTAAATCACTGCAATAGTTAACAAGTACAGTATATCAGTCACAGTAACTGCATTTTTGTGGTGTTTTCTTCGTAATGTCACTACTCTGAAATGTTGTCATCATGTAAACATTCCGATTAATGAATTTTGTATAAAGTATCTGAGAAGTATCTATTAATGTGTGTATCTGCTTCTTTCCACTACAACATGACTCTGACTGCACATGAACACAGATAGGATTTTTTTATGATGTTTTTCTGATGCTGACATGATTGGTTTTATTTGTTTTACACTTAAGTTTCCGGCACACTATCATGTAGCTCATGAACTAGTTAATTTCAACTAATTGAATGCAAGTGCAAGTGTTAATTAATGTTTAGATTATGATTATGATAGACTTGAAGAACTATTTCAAGTCAAGGGATTTTGTCATATTAGTATAACCAACTAGAAATTTATTGTCTGAAATATCAGTATAATTGCATCATTTTAGTTAGTTTAGTTTTAGTTGAGTTTACTTAATAACTTTTTACAGTGTAATATCAGTTTTTTAAAGGTTTTTTTTATAAATTTTAATTAACAAATTTTGCCTTAATTTCTCATAACTGCATCAGACCAAAAGGCACTTTTTTGTCATTTTAAACCAAACCAACAACTACCAATCGATTACCTTTGCTTGAGAAGAGCCCTAGAAAATCCTTTTTTCACTCACAAACTCACTCAGGAATTTCAGGTATCAGTGAATCTAATGGAATGTTTTTTTGGATTTATTCATTGCTGAGTACTACACATGCAACTCCATTTATTTCCATTGTATTGGAGTGGCAGCCGAAATCTCAACTGACCCCTTAACATTGAATCAAGTGATTCTATATAAGATGAGAGGGTTGCTACTAATAGCGCACAACCTGCTGAGACAAGCACTGCCTAGCACTGACTTTTAACATATACAGCCGAAAAACGAGTGACTGATAAAGAAAGTTCAGCCTCAAACATTATCAAGCAGAAGACTTGGATCATTTTGAACATTTTTGCATTCTTTTGATATTAATAAGAGCAATTAGTTGGCCTGCAATCGGTAAAGTATCACATTTCACTTCTTGTCATATGTTTATGGGTCTGAAAGTATTTGCACAGTCAATGAGTAAAACAAAATAATCATATTTTCTAAGCGCTTATCAAGTGCAATTTTTGAATTTCTTCTTTCCACTTCATGAGTTGATTCTGCAATACAGATCGTATTTTTTCAAGATTCAGATTTGTAGAAATATGGCAGATTCAGATTGTCGTGTGATTTACTGCAACAAATGTATTACCTTGGTAACTTTTGTGTAGGCCTAACTGCCAGATGAATTTCATACTACCACTGTGCAGTTATAAAATGCAAAAGCTTCTTTTGTTTGTCGACATGGCACACCTTCCTATTGAGGTCAGAGTTGCATCCTCCCAAAGACAGTCATCAAATCTGTTTTAAACAATATGTGAGTATGTCTTTGCACGTGCACATCTGTGCATACGTGCAAGTATGGATTCATGTCTGTGTATTTGCAGGCAGAGAGCACACACACCTGCACACACTAATTAATTTTGCAAGTGGTTCATGCTGAGGTCCCCTCAACGACACAGCGTTCCTTTGTGTTCAAGCCCAGGTATTAAATTCCATTTCTGAAAGCACCTGGATGTGCATATCAGTCATGAGGTCACAATATTCACAGCTGTCATAACTCACTTTTCGTTGTCATAAAAAATGTTTATCCTTCAAGAACACAACAGATGCTTTGCTTTCCATGCAACTGTGAAAGAGGCGAAACAAAGGAGCTGATTTTGAACATGAGAGAAAGAGAAGTCCTCAATCTGAGCATGCGCACTCATCACTGGGTGTGTTACATACCTCACTGCCCAGATCACAACACTTTATTTTGGCCCTGATTGGCTGCAGCCATTCACCTCTACTGTTGTTTTACTGCCCCTACACTTGTCTCACCATCCAGGTCCAAAGATCGCTGCACTGTTTGCTCAAGCCCTGAGCGGTTAGGCGCAGGGGGATCCCGGCTCTTCCTGCATGAACCTGAAACCTCTACTGTAGGCACCTCTTTCACCACTACACCACTTCACCTCTCATCCATCCTGTGTGTCTTTCATTCGGCTGGGGGCCCCGGCCGAACCCCATCCTCTGTCTAGGACTAGGTTGGTGCCTGGCCTGAGCGCAAACAGGCGCCTGGATTTACTTTATCTGAGACGGAAGCAAGCGGTGGATTGAAACTTGTGTTTTTTTTCCCTCTCTTTGATTTTTTTTTTTTTTTTTTTTTGGCCTTGTGTCTGTGTGTGTGCAACACTTAAAGGACACAAGAAATCACATTTTTGTTTGAGGTATGTGGCTGATTTTCATTTGTTTTGATACAGCAGGAAAATATTGGATGTCCGGTACTTTTGTGGACAAAGATCATTTGAACATACATACATTTGAAATACAGTACATGACTAATTAAATTTCAGGTCATGTGGCTCAATCATTTCATGGTTCACAATAACTCTGATCAAATTCATATATGTGTGAGTAACATCCCCAGCCAAGCCTCTTGGTTTCCTTTTGGTTTGGAGCTTAAACTTTGAAATCTTTCCCCACTAAGATGCAAGAAAAATACAAACGTCTTTGATCTATTGTCTGATTCTGTTCTAATTTGGGGTGTCATAAGGTGCTGAAAGCTGATGATCGGTAAATGTGAATGTATACAAGTCAAATGTTCCTAGTTCCTGGTCATATCAAGATCTTAATCTTTGTGGTTGTGAATTATCTTGCATAGATGTTACTCTGGTACAAAGGGTTGAGCAGGGAGTGGATGAATTACTTAACAGCTCTGCAGCATAGATAAAGTCTTGAGTAGTTAGCATGTTAGCCTCAAAGAAAAACTTCTAGATTTCTCCTTTGCATCCAATGCATGTCCAACATGTTTCTGCATTTAAACACCATCTTACCTTTACCTTTCAGTCGGTACAGTCTGACTACAATGACTCTACGTCACTCTGTGATAAACGTACAAACCCCTTTTCTCTGCTGTAGGTGTGAAATATGGAGAAACTGAGCTAAAGATGGGGTCAGTAGTGTCATACTTTGGCGAATTGTGTGGGAGGCAGGAAAAGACAGGTGAGATCTTACAAGCTTTCTCACTCAACTTTACATTGAATGTTGAACTGTCTCTGTATGTTTTTCTTGTCCTCACATCATATAGAGTATGTCACATACAGAGTAAGTTTCAAAATGTCAGTGCACTAATATCTTTACCTGCAGTATGTTGTACTCCGACATACCTTCAACCTTTTCTTCCTCTGAATCTGTTAACTTCTTTACCAACAGAGGAGGAGAGACACTTGCGAGCTAATGACAGACCTTTCAACCTGTCTTATCACTATGCTGTAAGTATAGAAACAAAAACTTTCTTTGTGTTCAAGGTTTAACAGGGACGAGAGAGACCTTTTATCCCTTTTGGCATTTATTCCTCATAATTCAGTAGCCTATATGGTGTGATAAGTACTTTTTTGTGCTCGTGTCTCTATCATATGTCATGTTGCATCTGTCACTTCCCTCCTACTCCAGAATAATGCCATCAAGACCTCCAAATACAATATTTTCACCTTCCTGCCACTTAACCTCTTTGAGCAATTCCGGAGGCTTGCCAACGGCTACTTCCTCTTCCTCTTTGTCCTTCAGGTAAACATTGTTTTTGCACATATCCAGTTGCAGAGTGTTTGCTGATTTGAAGACGAATGTCAACTGAATCAGAATTCAGTATGTCTGCTTGTGTGTGTGTTCTGTCGACAGCTAATCCCACAAATCTCCTCTCTCTCCTGGTTCACCACGGCTGTCCCTCTGATTCTGGTGCTGTCTATAACAGCGGTCAAGGACGCCAGCGATGACATAGTAAGCTGTATAGCAGTATAACAATATTTTGAGAAAAATTTGGAAAACAGCCCTTTATTAAAGGGGACATATTATGTTTTGTGTGATTTTATGTTATTTTTATACAGTTATGATGTCTATGTTAAACAGTTCCAAAACTTAAGGTGAACGTCTGTAATGCTAAATGCTCACTGAAAGTCAAAAGCCCAGCCTGCTCTGAACACTTGTTTGAAAAGTTACTTCTACTTCCTCATCAAACTAATGTCAGATTGTTCCCGCATGACCACAAACGACCGTCTGTTCTATAGTCTTTGTTGCTAAGGTCTTTGTTAAGGTTGTTCCATGGGCTGTTTGCATTGTCCACTCGCATATTTCAGTCTCAAACATGTACAAATGTATTGGGGAAGTTTACATTGAGTAAAGAACAGGAAAAAAAGAAGAGAAATCCAACTACTAGGCCCAATCCTAAACCAGTCTCTACCCACTACCACTTCACCACCAAGTGTCTCTCCAAATCAAGTTACACTCGCAGCTGTGGAGGGCACTTCTAATGGAGGGGGAGGGTATAAATGGATAGCCAAATTATGGGACGCCCGTGCCACTCTACCAGAGCAAGGAAACAGCCGTCATCATGACAATGGATAGACGCCGTGATTGCATGGCTGTTATGTTGTTTCACAGTTTAAGAGAGGCAAGGATAGCTGCTTGCAGAAGATGAAACCATGAGAATGAGATATGAGGTAAATTTGACATATTTTCATTTATTTTTATGTAGGCTATGTATGCATACAGGCATTTGTGGGTTTGCTACAATTCAAGCGACCTTAGTGAGAAAGTGATATTCTCCTCATTTTTGTTTTATCTTTTCACACTACACATTCTGAGATTTTGTCTATAGACTATAAAGTAAGCATGAGGAAAACAAAAGTGTGTGTGCTTGATCTAAAATACTTAAAATACTAGAAAGATAGAATTCTTACATTTGTATGTTGTTTCCTCCATTATCCCGTTGCATGTGCACTTCCTGTTAGGATGATCATAAGCCTGCACCAATGCAGACTCGCTATTTAAAGGTCTCACAGTCCGCTTACACTCCATGCTAATTTGATTGGGGCTGCCCTTAATATGGCGAACCTCCACGTGAACACGCAAACGGAGGGGGAGTGGATAGGGCGAGGGGATAGGGGCTGGTTTGGGATTGGGCCCTATTGCAGCTTCCAGGAGCTGGCAAATCAGAACTGAATGGGTTAATTGGGAGGGGGACCTTAAAGAGACAGGAGTTAAAACGGCCTGTTTGAGACAGAGGCTGAACTTAGGGGCTGTATAAAGGGTCTGTATAAGATAAATAAGGAGTTTTTTTTTAACTGTAAATCATGCATAGATATTCCAGTAGAGCCCCAGAATATAAATATAGACCTGAAAATGTGCATGATACGTCCCCTTCAAACTAAAGGGAAATCCCACTCAATATTAGACAGAAAGTAAGTACCTTAATCGTAATGTCTGTATATAATGTAATGTATCTAAACATAAACTGTTTTCTCTTCATCTCGTGTCAACTGAGTAGAACAGACACAAAAGCGACAATCAAGTGAATAACCGGAGAGTGGATGTCCTCATCGATGGAGAGTGAGTCATTTAAGATAAACATTTCATATTGTATATTTGTAAATGATATATAATGAAAGAAAGAACACACATAAAAAGCTATAAAATGTCATGACTTGTGATTTCATGGTGTATTTTGTGTTTTTTGTTGTTGTTTTCTGGCAGACTGAAAAGTGAAAAATGGATGAATGTTCAGGTTGGAGACATAATCAAACTGGAGAATAATCAGTTTGTCACAGTAAGTACGAAGATAATAAAATGCAATGCCACAATAAAGACTAACAGTAATTTATATTTTGTAATTGCCATGTTAACTGTACACTTTGACGCCTCTTAGTGATAACAGCTACACTGAGTCCAAGACAAAGTTTCCATATGTGATAATAAAGTTTATCTTATCTTATTATCTTCTATACTTTCAGCGGTCTGTACTGTATACTTTTTTTCTTAGGCAGATCTTCTGTTGCTGTCAAGCAGTGAGCCTCTCAATCTGGTCTACGTAGAAACTGCTGAATTAGATGGGTGTGTATATTTAGTTTGATTTTTGGGTATGTATTCCTGGGATATATAAGCTTTTTAGACTGTGCAGTGTGTATGTGTGTATGTGTGTGCATGGGTGTGTTGCAGGCATAGCTGACGGCTAATGTCTCACACTTTCTTGAATTTCCCCTCAGTCATTTCCTTCTCATGTCCTTTTGGTCTCCCCCAGTGAAACCAATCTGAAGGTGAAACAGGCTCTGACTGTAACTGGAGAGTTGGGAGACAGCATTGATGCACTGGCTGGCTTCAATGGTGAGAAGCCGAATGAAACAACATTAAAAAACCACCAAGATTTTTAGAATTGTAATCTGGATTCTTCACCAAGTACCAATCATGTGGGGGAAAATTGATTTGATTTTCAGTAAAGATATTGGGATTTCTGTGACCAACTTTTTATGTACATAACAATATTAGTATTTCAGAGAGAGAGAGAAAAATAAATGGAAGAAATTTGATAGGATAGGATATTTGCTAAGATCGAGATATCAGGATTTCTATTGTGCTTAATTTACAAAAAAATTGTAGATTGGAATTTCTTACTTTTTTTGTTTCTGAGCTGTGCTGGAAGTAAGAATCAAAGTTAACTGAAACCTTTACAGGTGAAGCCAAAAAACAAGTTTTCCTATGAACAGTTTCCTTGGATGTGTTGCTGAAACCTCACCTCTGTGTCTCTCAGGTGAAGTGCGATGTGAGCCTCCCAACAACCGTCTGGACAAGTACAAAGGGACCCTATCTCTGAACGGACAGACGTATGCTTTGGACAACGACAAGGTGCTGCTGCGAGGATGTACTCTGAGGAACACAGACTGGTGCTTCGGTCTGGTTGTGTTTGGAGGTAAACTCTCACTAGCTGCTAGATGTTAATTATGTACTTTTTCTTTCTAGTGTTTTGTAATGAGGAACAAACTTTTGGCACTTTTGGCTCCAACAAGCTGATTAACTATGTTTGTAAAAGGTTGACATCCACAGCTAGCTTATTCATGCTAACAAGTTCCACAAACAGACTGTTAAAGATCCCCTCCAGACACATATTAAGACATAAGCTATATAAGTACTCTGCTTGGAACAATTATGTGTGTCTGATATCTGGTTTTTCCACAAAAAAAGTATAATTACCACGTTAAAATCCTTAAAATGGCATCATCTCCCTCGCCCTCATTAAAAATTTGAGAATCTATGAATACATATCCACATCACACTTGTGTAAGTTTAATATTGGACCACAATTAGCTTCCAAATTAGTTGTGATGTCACAAATCATCAGATTTTCAATGAGCACAGATAAACTTTCACCCTTCGGCAGTTGAATGTGAAAGCAGCTTTCTAGAGTCAAACTCTACACATACATCATTCAGTACAGTGACGCTCAAACATCCAACTGAAGGAACAAGAAGAAAAACATATTTTGAGTGGAGGGGGACTTTAAATTTGAGGCACACCCCTCTAGTCTGCAGGGGCCCCGCAGACGGCACTAGAGGTTCACAAAACAGACCTGTTGGAGAAATAGAAAAAACAAAGTTATAACAGTAAATAAAATATAGCCATGACTAGTAATACATTAATTGTATTGGGATAATAGTAATGGTAGGTGAGGAATCATTAACTCTGTACTAACTCTGGCAAATGGCCATTCTGAATCACTTTATAAGCTAACTTTGGACTTTTGACTGATAAGAAATCAATAGTCCGTTGAATCTCGAATACAAGTTCAAGTTCAAGTTTATTTGTCACTAAAACACACATGAATTCACACATACAGTTGAACAAAATGTTGTCTCTAGAGGGTCCAGTGCAAGTCAAACATATGAGCAAGAAAAAGAACAAACAATGAATATATATCTTTAAAAACAGCACACATACAGCAGCATATTAAACTGAATGAAGGAAAAAATGTATCTAAACAAAACCAAAGAAACAAAAAGAAAGATACTATGAGAACAGCAGGTTTAATAGCATAAAACACCAACAGATATGGTAAGTTTTAAGCAAGTGGTGCTTCCTCACTCACAATGCAGTGTTGACAAACTCTAGCCACCATTTATAGGCCCATACTCACCTGTTTGTTAGGAAGTTAATGACTGGAGGACAAGCACACACGTGAGACAAATGTCTACTTTAAAATAAACCTCTACAGTTGCTGAAAATGTACACTGATCGGCCAAAACATTAAAACCATTGAAGTGAAGTGAAGTGAAGTGAATAACTGATTATCTCGTTACAATGGCAGCAAGGCAGCAACATCTCTCAGTTCTTGAAGTTGGTATGTTGGAAGCAGGAAAAATGGGCAAGTGTAAGGATCTGAGCAACTTTAACAAGGGCCAAATTGTGAAACAACTGGTTCAGAGCATTTCCAAAACGACAGGTCTTGTGGGGTGTTCCTGGTATGATCAGTACCTATCAAAAGTGGTCCAAGGAAGGACAACCAGTGAACCGGTGACAGGGACATGGACACCCCAGGCTCACTGATGCACGTGGGCAGCTAAGGCTTCCCACAGAAGAGCTACTGTAGCACAAATTGCTGAAAAAATTAATGCTGGCTATGATAGACAGGTGTCAGAACACACAGTGCATCGCAGCTTGCTGCATATAGGGCTGTGTAGCCATAGACCAGTCAGAGTGCTCATGTTGACCACTGTCCACCGCCGAAAGCGCCTACAATGGGCATATGAGTGTCAGAACTGGACCATGGAGCAATGGAAGAAGGCGGTTTGGTTTTTAAATCACATTTTCTTTTACATCATGTGGACGGCCAGATGCATGAGCATCATTTAGCTGGGGGAGAGATGGCACCAAGATACACTATAGGAAGAAGGCAAGCCGGTGGAGGCAGTGTGATGCTCTGGGCAACATTCTGCTGGGAAACCTTGGGTCCTGGCATTCATGTGGATGTTACTTTGACATGTATACCGACCTAAACATGGCAGTGCCCTTTTTTAGCAGGATAATGCGTCCTGCCACACTGCAAAAAATTGTTAAGGAATGGTTTGAGGAACAAGACAAAGAGTTCAAGGTGTTGCCTTGACCTCCAAATTCCCTAGATTTCAATCCAATCGAACATCTGTGGGATGTGCTGAAAAAAGTCTGATCCATGAAGGCCCCACCTTGCTACTTACAGGACAAATAGGATCAGCTGCTAACCTCATGGTGCCAGATACCAGAGGACCCCTTCAGAGGTCTTGTAGAGTCCATGCCTCGATGGGTCAGAGCTGTTTTGGCAGCACAAGGGGAACCTACACAATATTAGGCAGGTGGTTTTAATGTTGTGGCTGATCAGTTTACATATGTGCCTCTTATCTGCATGATTGTCAATGTATCTGAACAAGAGATTGAATCTTTCCAGGTCCTGACACCAAGCTGATGCAGAACAGCGGAAAGACAACGTTCAAACGGACGAGCATTGATCACCTCATGAATGTCTTGGTGTTGTGTGTGAGTTCAATGTCCATGCACACTCACACACAAATACACACGATCTCCAATGTACACTTCAGCCAAAAATGCTTTTTAATGTTGACTATAATTTGTAACATACTTATGAATGAATTATCAAAAAATTGGGAGCAGTAAGTAAAATTTGTCATGTGTCTTGTGACACTATATGTCACAAGATATAATTTATGTATATATATACATAAATTATTATAATGTGCATACAGCTGGGTTTTGATCAGTATTCATGACAGTAGTCTTCTCTTTTTTTTAAATATAATGAAAAAATATCTTTAATCTATCAGATCTTTGGTTTCCTGGCGCTCATGTGCTCCGTTCTGGCCATTGGCAATGCAATCTGGGAGGTGAGGGAGGGCTCACTGTTCACAGCGTTCCTCCCTAGAGAACAGGGGGTTGACGCCGCTCTCTCGGCTTTCCTCTCTTTCTGGTCTTACGTCATCATCCTCAACACAGTGGTGCCCATTTCTCTCTATGTCAGGTATGTTCAAGCACAGAAAGATAACTAAATCAACAAAAGTCACTGTGACAAGTTTAGAGTCTTTGTTCTTTGTTTATGCGTTCCTGCATGTCTCACACTTTGACATCTTTACCCTTATGTGTCAGTGTGGAGATCATCCGTCTGGGGAACAGTTTCTACATAGACTGGGACCGGAAGATGTATTACCCCAAAAATGACACTCCTGCCCAGGCGAGGACCACCACACTCAATGAGGAGCTGGGCCAGATCAAATATATCTTTAGCGACAAGACTGGCACCCTTACGCAGAACATAATGACTTTCAACAAGTGCTCCATCAATGGGAAAGCATATGGTGAGCAGCTCTGCTTATGTAAAGATGAATGGACACACCAGCATGAGCTCAATGACTGATTTTGGTGTGTATGTCTCTGTCACTCAGGGGAGCTGTTTGATTTTTCTGGACAAAGGATGGAAATAACAGAGGTGAGAGGAGAGCACCGATACATGATTGTATGTTTTTGGGAATTTTAATGCATGTATTACTCCAACTCTTGTTTCTCTTCTCTTATTTTTCTCTGCAGAAGACACAGAAAGTGGATTTCACCTGGAACCAGCTGGCTGATCCAAAGTTCATCTTTCACGACCACAGCCTGGTGGAGACGGTGAGAGAGGGAAACCTGGCGGCACAGGACTTCTTTCGCTTGCTGGCTCTGTGCCACACTGTCATGCCTGAGGAGAAGAAAGAGGGTGAGTGTCCTCTAATGGACGTCTTTATTACTGCATGGCAAGTGGCTGCAGTGGTTTAAAACAGGAGGATTACATCGCTCATGTCCTGTGTCTGATGATTAAATAGGTTTTTAATGGTGTGTGAAATCCTAGAAGAGATCAGTCCTGAATAATGCAGATTGCTCTTCTTTATTTTACTTTAGTTTCCTCTTCTTTTTCTTTTTTTCCTCATATTTCTACAAATGAAAACTTATGCCATTAAAATTATTTGACAGATTCTTTAAGTATATCTTCTTCTCCTGGCAGGGGAGCTCTACTATCAGGCTCAGTCTCCTGATGAGGGCGCCCTGGTGACTGCAGCAAGAAACTTTGGGTTTGTGTTCCGCTCACGTACTCCAGAGACCATCACGGTCGTGGAGATGGGAAAACAAGTCACCTATGAGCTTCTGGCTGTTCTGGACTTCAATAATGTGCGCAAGAGGATGTCAGTCATTGGTGAGAGAAAGTAGTGACAAGAAGTTTGGTTTTCCATGTTTGTGGTTTTGTTTGTTGCCAAACAATTATGTTTGCCTGAATTCCCATATATTTTCTTAATAGAGGTGATATTTGATCCCACTTATAATTGCATGATAATACAGTTTCCATTTAAAAAAATACTGTTGGTGCATTCAAGGACTCTGACAATTGAGATTCTTCTGTTGGCCGCTCAATAGCAATCTAGTAAAATCAGGAAATCATCCTTTTTAAGACACTCATTTAAATTCATGAAAATAACCCTACCAACATCCTGATCAGTTTTTATGTCAAGCCTGGACTCATTAAGTAACTTTCACTATGATTTCCAGTGCGTAACCCTGAGGGCAAGATGACCTTATACTGCAAAGGAGCAGACACCATCATCTATGAAAGACTGCACCCGTCCTGTAACAAGCTGATGGAATTTACCACTGGACACCTCAATGTAAGTGATGCTGTTGGGTTTCTCATGATGTGTATTCCTATACAAAACTAATGTACATTCAAAACTTGTCAGGATTTGTGTTTTTAACTGCTTTAAACTGTCCAAACCAAAATAGGAGTATGCAGGTGACGGCCTCCGTACACTGGTTCTGGCCTACAAGGATTTGGATGAGAGCTACATGGAGGAGTGGAAACAACGCCACCATGACGCCAGTACTGCCATGGATGATAGAGAGCAGAGACTTGATGAACTTTATGAAGAGATAGAAAAAGACCTGATGGTGAGTCCACCTGCTGAGTACTTTGACACATTGCTAGATCATTTGATTTTCTCAACAACTGGCTGGTTAACTTTTTGGTGGGTAGTTTGGTTGCTTGATTAATATTGAGAAGAATTTAATATGTTGTATATCCTGCAACATAACACATTACAAGATTATACACTGCCTCAAACTAACAAAAAGATCTAATATGAATAATTAAGAGCCAGTTAAACCAGCATTACTTTATCATCAGATGTTTTTTAAAATCTTCCAGAGATACAACATGAGCCAACATGATTTTGAAATTGTTGCTTTGAACATACAACATTGGGAAATATAGTTGTTGGTTTCACATTACCACTCTGTACTCTTGCTGCGGTTTTTAGCTGTTGGGGGCAACAGCTGTGGAGGACAAGCTGCAGGACGGTGTGCCACAGACCATAGAGCAACTGGCTAAAGCTGACATCAAAATCTGGGTCTTGACTGGGGATAAACAGGGTTAGTGTCACATACGGTATATTTCCATTCACGTCACACACACACCCTGCAGGCCCAGTTTCCATGGGTTCACTTCACTTGACAAATGAACTCAGAGCCAGAGTTACTGTTTGGCATGTTTGACAGATTAACTGCTCCACAGTGATTGTAAATATTAATGTTGTGAAACAGAGACAGCGGAGAACATTGGCTATTCCTGCAACATGCTGAGAGAGGAGATGAAGGAGGTTTTCATTGTGGCAGCAAATACGGCGGAAGGAGTCAAAGAGGAGCTACAGTAAGTTAGTCAGAAATGCTGTTAACTGAAATACTACAGTTGCAGGCTGCAAAACTGAAAGATGTTATAAAGCTCCGTAGAGCTGAGGGGAGCTGCAAAGTAATTATCTGTGATCTAATCACTATGAGTGACCCTTTTGAGATTACAGGTTTTTGCAGTTTTTTGTATTGAAACTGTGCTTCACAAAATTCGCAGCTCTAAATGAAGGTGCAAATTGATCTTTAAAATAATTAATTTAATACCCGTAAATGAAATCAGCAGATTAAAATACACCGCCATTGAAAGAGACATTATGTTAACTGTCGAATATCCATGAAGAAGAAGATGAAAGACAGAAGCTGATTAAAGTTTATCATTAAACTGTTTTTGTTATGTTGCCAAGTTCTGACAGTTTTTGCAGGTAATCAGTTCATGTTTAATCATTTGTTTCTATCCCAAACACATCATTCTGAGAAATACATCTCCATGTCCTCCTGTTTTTAGGAATGCAAGAAGGAAAATGTGTCCAGAAGGAGCAGAAGAGCCAATTGTGAGCAAAGCTCGTGCAGGCCTGTTTTGGCTTGAGAAGACAGAGACTGTGCAGGATGAGAAGGTGGATGGAGAATATGGCCTGGTTATAAATGGACACAGTTTGGTAAGAAGGAACATCACTATTTCCCATAGCTGCTGAATCAACAAGAAATTTTGTACACTTTTGTTTCCGTCTGTTCTCGAGCCAGAAAAAGTCCTGCCGGATATTGTTAATATCTTAAAAAATTAAGTTGCCTGGGGGGGGGTGACTGCAAAGTCACCACACTAACTTTTAATAATCTGTGTCACCAAGGGCACTGAGGTCATGCTTTCTGTATTTTTATGGGATTTCTTTGGGGGAGGGTGGGATTACATTCTACAATAAAAACATAAAAAGAAATGAAGGAGACTTTCTTTTTGGTATTTTGGTATTGTTTTTAGGGGGATGGTGTTGTGTTGGGGTGACTTACCTCTGTTTCTCCTCTTTCCTTCTCAGGCCTTTGCACTGGAGAAGGGCTTGCAGCTGGAGCTGCTGAGGACAGCATGTATGTGTCAGACAGTGATTTGCTGCAGGGTCACCCCTCTGCAGAAGGCCCAAGTGGTTCAGCTGGTCAAGAAGTACAAGCAGGCTGTCACTCTGGCCATTGGGGACGGGGCCAACGATGTCAGCATGATCAAGGGTAATCACATTCAATTCGGACACTAATACAAGAACCGCAGAGATGTATTTGCAGCAAAACCAAACATCTAGAAAATGGTTATTCATTGTGTGTATTATTTGACAAACATCAACTCTAAATCTGCTTCTTTTTTTCCTGTCTGTCCCTCAGCTGCTCATATCGGTGTAGGCATCAGTGGTCAGGAGGGCATGCAGGCAGTTCTCTCCAGTGACTACTCCTTCGCCCAGTTCCGTTACCTCCAACGCCTCCTGCTTGTGCACGGTCGCTGGTCCTACCTGCGCATGTGCAAGTTCCTGCGATATTTCTTTTACAAGAACTTCACCTTCACCTTTGTGCATTTCTGGTATGCCTTCTTCTGTGGCTTCTCTGCTCAGGTGAGAGACATGTGAGAGAAGAAATGTTGCTGCTAAAATTTGATGAGTACAGGCTACCATTGAAATTATGTTTTGTTTAATGGGTTACATTACATGCAATGTGAATAAGGACTCTAGTAAGGCACAAAAGTAACTCTAAGAACAGTTCATATTGACATGTTGACTATAAATGTATAATGCAATTTGCAAAAGAAATGCAATGTTTCACTCCACTTCAGTTGTAATGTTATGGTATGATGTTAAATGAAATAATGCAGTTCCAGAAGTGATGATCAAGATGCTCATAGAAAAAAATTGCATATACACAGAGTACAGAAGTATACATTTTTTGCTTTGTTAAGGGGATACATGTAACATGGAGATCATACTATACAATGCATCACAGCAGAAATTACAGCTTCAAAAATAGTCCTATAGTTATAACAAAACCTCTCACACACAGTTGTAACTAAAACTGAATGTTGTAGTCTTTACAAAAGTATTAATTGCAGAGCTGAAATGCTCCTTTATATGTCATTAAGACCACACAGTTATGTCTATTATGCTGAAATGAAATTTGAGCATCCTTTTATAGACTCAAGAGAAAGTGACAACATTTAAAAGAGAAATGCAAATTGTTTCCTTATTAGCAATTAGCAAACTATAAACGTCTCCACCAAATGCTCCAGGAGAGGTGTACATACACATATACTGTACACAGACAGTGGTATTAATGCTGTATTTTGATGTTTAATTTTGTCTTTGTTGTTTTTGTTCATAGACTGTGTATGATGAGTGGTTCATCACCTTGTACAACCTGGTTTACACAGCTCTTCCTGTCCTGGGCATGAGCCTTTTTGACCAGGTATGCACTAAGGGGAAAATTTATTAACTACTCAGAAATTCAAATACAAGCTGTAACAACATCATATAATTTATCATTAGTTCACACCCTGGTGTCTGTATCCTCTAGGCTTCCTCTTCTCTTTTTCTCTAACGCTCTGTTTCTGTAGGATGTGAATGACCGCTGGAGTTTCCAGTATCCTCAGCTCTATTCTCCAGGCCCACTGAATCTATATTTCAATAAGAAAGCCTTTGTGCGCTGCATGATGCACAGCTGCTACAGCTCCCTCGTCCTCTTCTTCATCCCATGGGCTGCCATGCGTGACACGGTCCGAGATGATGGCAAAGATGTTGCAGACTATCAGTCCTTCGCTTTACTGGCGCAGACCTGTCTGCTCGTTGTGATGAACATACAGGTGAGGGGTACAGTTGATATCACCCACACTTACACATGTTGTGAATAAATATATGCACCAAGATAAAATAGCAACTTTTTACTCAAAATCACATTTTTCAGCTGTGTCTGGACACCCATTACTGGACGGCAGTCAACCAGTTTTTTGTGTGGGGCAGCCTGGCTGCCTACTTTGCCATCACATTTACCATGTACAGCAATGGCATGTTCTTCATCTTCACCTCCTCTTTCCCCTTCATCGGTAAGTAGATTAAGCTTATGTATGAGAGCAGAGAGGTTGTTGGTGCCCCTTGATCTTCTGTTTATTCCTGAGAAAATCCATTCAGGACACTGTAGGATTCATTTCCTGACTAGCATTTTCTTTTTGGGTGTCTGTTAACATCAATAAGTTCCCACATTAGTCCATTATATATAGGCCAATATAGTTTAAAAGAGGCTAACAACATAGAGAATTGGTTTGCCAATAATCATGCGACACACTCATGTGTGTCCATGTAAGAATTTCATTTTATGTTTTTGTGGTTTTGTGCATTGAATCTTTAACCCTTTAAGTCACTTACAATCCATACACAATGGTATACAGTTGTGTAATAATAGATCCTTTTTCATATGTGATTCTGACTCCTTCTGTTCTGATGTTTTTGGGACTCCAGGCACTGCAAGAAACTCTTTGAGTCAGCCCAACGTGTGGCTGACCATGTTCCTGACTTCCCTCCTCTGTATTCTGCCTGTGGTGGCTTTCCGCTTCGTTCTCATTCAGCTTTGGCCCACCATCAATGACAAGGTGGGCACATGACACGTACACTAACCCTAAACCTAACACTAACCCTAACCCTAACACTAACCCTAACCCTAACCCTAACCATCCTGTCTTTTATGCATCCTGTTGCTACCTCTATAAATAAAGATACAGTTCTCTGAATGATAAATGTGTTAAATGGCAATAAATCAGTTAAACATTGTTTACCATTTAAACATGGTATAAGAATATAAGTAATATAAGTAAACCCTGAAGAAGCATGTGAATCAATGGAAATATTCTGTCCTGAGTAAGCTGAAATGTACCCATGTTAAGAAGAATAAAAGACATGTTTCTTCTAGGTGAGGCATAAGTTGCGAAAGGAGGCGCTGCCAGCTCCAACGCGCCGTATACCTACCAAGCGTATCAGCACCCGGCGGTCGGGCTACGCCTTCTCTCACTCCCAGGGCTATGGTGATCTGGTGACATCTGGAAGATTCCTGATGAAACGACCCCCGAAGACTCGATCGGTCCTGTTCTCCCAAACAGACTCTCCTCTGGATCACAATCAGCCACAGCACTACCACACCATTACAGAGGAGCCACAGGAGCCACGGCGCCATTAGACAGGAGGTATGCAGGGACTAAACCACTGCAGAGAGTGTGTGGGACCAATGTGATGAATGCTGTGAAGATGGTGTACTTGGGAGCACATACAGCCCACACTGATGGTCTTTTCAGCTCAAGAAGTACAACTCTTATACACTACAGTTCACATTACTGCTGACTGTTTCCCAGAATACCAGCAGATTTTAGATAGATTTTCTACCTTCTAAACAGACATTGGTTTCGAGCAGGGACTAGTGAAAATCTTTCTTGTTGCATTCAAGTACACTACAATCTCCATATTTTGCAACTCAGCCAGTTGCTGAAAAAGGATCAACGCATTATTTCACAACATGCCTAAGTGGGTTTGATCTTCCAACAACATAACTCACAAATTTAGCTCAACTCTCAAATTTCAGATATCAGAGAGACCTTGAACGTGCTAACAGAGTTTTTAAATCAGTACTTGATTGCAACTGATAATGTAGATGTGACAAAATATTCTAAGTCTCAAGCATGGTTTAATACTGTAGTGAAATAAACAGAAACTAAAAGCAACATGGAGGGTAAAAAATTAGCCTAAAAATCTTATGGTAAGCTCTTGGAAATATCCAGAAATAATGTATGCAGTTTGTACTTCATGGGCTAAAATACGCAAAACCATAAATTGCTATGAGATTAACTTTGTGTCATGCACACCTTTTTCTTTTTTTTTTACAGTATTTGTTGTGATTTCTAGATTGTTAAGTTAAACATTTCTTTTAAAAATTGCCACTGGCTGATCTGGAGAATCTGGATTACCACACTGCCTGCAACATGATGTTGCATTTTGTACTTCTTAATTCTTTTTTTCCACCTCAAGTTAATTGTCAATGCTCAGTGCGTCATTTTGAGAAACAGTGATTTCATTTCTATTTTCTGTTGGCTTTTATTGTTTACGTAATTATTTACATGAATATTTTTTAATATTGTTTTATGTTTGTTCTACACTGTGTTAATGATCTGTTTGACCACTCAGTCACAGTATTGTCACAGTACAGCCAGGGGTCAGTGTTGTCTTTGTAACTGTGTTTTCAAATTTCCAGAGCCAGTAAAGTAAATGTTGTATGGTTTAAGTGTCTTATAAGAACCAGCGGACCGCACATATTACTCAATATATTTTGTATTGAGACCATCATGTTTTCATGGTAGGCTCCTCTGACTCATATCTGATGGGATAGGAGCGTGAACATGATCATTCAAATTTTAACATAGGGGATCACGTGTGAATAAAACAAATGAGTTCATTTACAACTGTGTAGCCATTTTCTTCCGAATCAAATTGGTTCACTGTCAAGGCAAACTAAGAAATAAGCAGGCAGAGGTAGTAAGAAAGATATAGTGGAAGAACGAGGAACAAACTGCAGTAAATACTTTCATATTCTCAGTTTCTTCTTATAACATGAAACCTTTCATGTTATAATAAGATATAATAAGATATATATAATAAGATTTTTCATGTTATGGTATATTTATCTCATTATTATTTGATAAAAATGATTCTGTTTAAACAAGAAACTTTTTGTGTTATAACAACATGTCATTCTATCTTGTTATATCACAAAACTTTCATGTAAATTCACAAAATTAGTATATCATATGTCATATGACTTATCTCATTAAAACAAAAAACTCCAGAATCATTGGGGAAAAGTTGTTAGAATCTGTATGACGTATGGGAAAACATATGGGCTTATTGTAAATATTTCATAACTTGACCTCTTTTCGGAAGCCTCAGCCCAAACCTCCTTCAGATTTGCTTGCATTATGTATGCAGCTGTGCGCACTTTCTGCCTGTCTTCCTCTCCCTCTCTTTTCATGCACACTTCCCATACATACTATACATCTTCATCAGCAGATACACACACACATACTGCATTCAGCCCTCAACAGCAAGCAATGACATCACTGGTTGAGGGCTTTCCCGGCATGGCACGGACCCAGAAGAGCTTTCAGTCTGCTTCCTGATCCTCGATCCAAGAAAAAGAAAGAGGTGTGAAGAAGTGTACATTGTGCCAAAATATTAAGACTAATAACAGCACTTTTTAAAAAAAATGACAAAACAAGCAGTATATAATATTCACAAATATTTTACACACTTACAGACATCTAGATGTACTAGACATGATGCATCAGAATGCTAAATAGATTCAATTAAAAAATTAATCCCAGCTCATATAGCTTCCTCCAGTTTAACCCTCGCTGATTGCTCCTCCCCGTATGGCCATGTAGCACAGTCAGCAGGCTCATCAGTCTCCAGTGAAGGTCACTGCATGATCCCACAGTATGGAACAGGAATGAGGACTGGCATGCTTTATAAATAGCCTGCCTGTGTGGCACACCCTAACCACAATCACGACACAGTAATAGATTAGCTTGGGCTTTTTTCCATTTTGAAACAACCTAAAATAGTACATATGAAATCTCTTCCACAACCTTCTTTTTGGCCCATATCACTGAAAAAATGAAGCTAGGAGTAGTGATGGTGCTGTAACTAAAAGAGAAGTTATGTAGAGTGCCAAGAATAATCAGGACTTTGTCATAAACGGGATGGTCCCCCGCTCATACACGACACAGAAACTAGGATGAATCAGGGACAAGAGCAAAGAGAGGAAAATGGATGGGAGTCAAGGCAAAGAAAGCATTTGCATGCAGACATTGTGCCAGAGACACAATAAAGAACAAACGTACACAAACACACTCACACATGAATGGGATACATGCATACACTCTGTGATATTATCATACAATCTCCCTGGGTCAAAGTTTAAGTGGAATGCTGCAGCCTGGTCTGGCTGGTCGGCTTCTGTAAGAGGAGACGGCAGGCTCGACTGCAAGTGAATTTCACGCTTGCCGGTCCAACTTGGCGTGAGGATCACTACATGTCTCAGTCTCCTGCTCTGTGACAAGAGCAACCTTTGTACCTTTTCTGACTTGGGGAGTATCTTTCTGATTAAAATGCTGAGCTCTAGATAGAATATAAATTCTGGATATTCTGGATATTGCACAGTCCTTATTTTCAGTCTCAGGTATGACAGAAATATTTATGCTGGTTGTTTTTTTTTTACTATTGTTTTACAGGATTTCAGAACTTCAACAAACTTGTTATGAATGAATAAATGTTTTGCCTGGCTAGCAGCAGAGCTTTGGTGATAACAGATCAGTTGGTAAGTTGTAAATCAAACGCTTCAGTCCAGGGCAAAATATGTTGATAACTACTGGTCAGATTGCCATAACATATGGTATGGTCATTTCATGGTCACCAGCTGAAGACAAGCGTTAGAGCATAAGTCAGTCTTCCTGAAAATAACTTCTTTTTTTTTTATCACCACTTATTTCCAATATGATTTGGATTCTTAGCCTTAATTCTACTGATTGGGGTAACTTCAGCCCCCAGATATATACTTCTTGTCATATCTCATAGGTGCTTTATTATATCATTCCATTTTTTTGTGACTTTGTCAATCAATTTGTTCCTAATGACTTAATATCATTGTTTTCTGTTTATGTTTTAAATAGTGATTTTTAAAAATACCAAAGTATTGGGGCCCTGGGGGACCCCAGTCAAAATCAGCCAATTCTGCCTATGCAGTTTTGATAGATGGAACTATTTATTGTGTTCATGTTTGCCATGGGTCCTAATTTAAAAATATCACACACTATTGGGGGGGGGGGGGGGGGGGGGTGAGGGCACTCTGTTAGTCATTTTGAAGGAGACAGCCACAGAGGCAGCAGACACAGATTTTCTCATGTGCTCTGTCAACAACCCTAAATACTGCTCATCCAAGAGGTATACTGGGAAAGGATTATCCCTAACCCTAAAATAATAATAGTCTGTTTTTTTCAGATGACATTAATTACATTACTAATAATATTTTAAGAAGAAATAAGTTAACACTTTACTATGATGGTTGTTTCTCTTGGGGTCCACAGGGACCCCAATTGGTAGTCCTTGTATGTAAACTATGTTGGTAAGATTAGGGTTAAAAGAGTATATCAAGAAGAAGAACAGTCACTTTAGGGTGTTGATTTGAAGCCTTTGTTCACTCTAGACAACTTAACTCTATGTGCAGAGCCCGATAGAGGGGTGTTTCAGGATTAGACAGATGACTCAGTGTTAAGACCTTTGCCTTAACAGAGATCAAACATTGATCCAATGGTGGCTTAACTGTTTAGATGTTTGGTGTGTGCATGTGTTTGTGTGTACAGTATGAGAGAGACATACATAGAGAGAGAGAGAGAGTTATCTATAAGTAGAGTGTAGGTGGTGTCAGTTGTGAGCCTTGTTTCTAAATAGAGGATTACCTTCAACTTTAGAAAGTGCATACACTCCCAGCTGCCACATTAGCAGTGGGGGGAGTGAGGGTGTGTGCTGCTGTGTTTACACCCCTCAAAACCAACACACATGACCCAGGGGATCACATTAACATGTTTTTTAAGATTTTGTTTTACCAACACCTTCTGCTGGCTCTCTATGAACAGTGGTTAATTATGTTCAGTTTATCTTTGTTATAGGTGATTATAACGGACAGATTCTCATGTTAATCCTCATTTTCAACTCTAGCTGTGCTACCAGGTGTGTAATTTAAGCACAGGTGTTACTAATACCATGAATGAGAGTTGTTTTATTTCAGTGTCCCAGTACATAATGTGAATGCACAACACCTGACCTGAACCCTTGCACTAGCACAGCTGACAGGAATTTAGCCATCATTAATGTCATTAATTACACCTGTGCTTTTCCTTTTATGACAAGTGAAAAAAGGTCTCATGAGTTTAACTATAGATTTGCTTAAAACATATCTTTGTCTTGGAATTTTTACAAAAAAACTCTAAAAATTAAATTGAAAAAATAATAATAATTTAACAGCCATGTGGCCTCCTTTACGTTTCACATTAACAGTGCACTTCAAAAAATAATCAAATCTTCCTTATTAACATTTACAATATGGTTAAGGGATAGAAATGATTCCCGACCTCTCAGGCTTTCAGTTTTAACAGAGCCTCTATGTAACATCATGTTTTGTTATATTTGGCTCTTTGTAGTGGGGCAAACAGGCAAAAGTTCTTCAAACTCCTGTTTTGAAATAGAAAAAAAAAAAAAAGAAAAAAAAAAACCCCACCAGAAATCATGCGACTTACAGCTGGGCAGAGTCCTATTGACCCTGTTTGAAGTGGATCAAATGAGTCCCAGAGGCCTTGTTTGGCTAAGAGGAGCATGATGTTAATACTGTAAAGGTTCAGGGTTCGATACCCGAGGGGAGGCCCCCATATATCTGTTAGTCACTTTGGATGGAGGAGTCTTCCAAATGTGGAACCACAGCAGGATCACATTTCACAGACAGTCACATATACATGTAGATAGAGCAGGTCAACATAAGGAGCATGTTAGAGTGGCAATATTTTTTTTTCCTTTACAATTTCACTATTATTCTTCTTAAGCCTTCTTTTTTCATCACACTGAATGTTCTCTTTGCCTTTGTCAATGGTAGACTATTTATTGTTTTAAAGTCCTTTGTGAGCAATTAGTCTGCATGACTTACCCTGAATTTTTTTCTTTTGCTGCCCTGCCAAATGAACCATTAGCATCTAATTTACAGATGAAAAAAAATGTAAGACTCACTTTTCTTCCCATAATGCACCTTCTCCTCCTTGTTCATCAATGCTTATGTATGCTGTTAGTCTTTTAAATGACCTCACAAAACCTTACCGCTCCCTGCAGTGCAGATTAATCATTTACAGGACTGGCCTTACCAAAAAAAACAAAACAAAACAAAAAGATGCATTTGTGCATGTGTGTGTGTTTGTGAACTATTTACCATCCACAGAGCCCCTGGACTGGAAGATGAACAGCGCTTCTTTTCAGATGCAGTGGAGATCACCTTCAGCACAGAGCTGAGTGGAGCTGACAAGCTGGCAGAAGAATACGCCTGCTAATGACGCTCTCCCTGCATGAGCCACCTCTGAGCCAGCTGGAATCAAAACAAGGTCACAGTCTCGGCTTCTGGTTTGAATCACAGAAATTTAAATAGAAATTTTGGCACTTTTTCAGTGAATTACCCCACAAGACCCTACAGTGTTAGACGAGCTGTTTGTTGCACATGATTCACAGACATTTAGATAGCAACAACACATCTTTTGCACATAATGGTGCTTGGCTGAAAAATAACAGACTGGGTCTGACATATTGATTTTGAATCAAAAATCATAGTTTTGAAGGGAGATCTGCAAATGTCTCTTCACAAATGGAGTGCAACTTGCCTCATCTAGACATACATATTAAATAATATCTTTTCTCTTTGAGACATTGTAATAGTGCTTCAAAAGCATTGGATATACAGAATCCTGCCCTGTCACAAACAGGAGTTGCTGATGCAATATTTGAAAATTCATGGAAAGCAAAATAAAAAAGTATTTAGAACTGATTAAACAACCCCAATACAGATTTGTAGCTCAGGACAAAATATTTCAGGTTTCGCTTTGATGCATTAAATGATCTGATCTACTGAAGCACTTCAAATAACGGAGAATACTGAAAATGAGTTGTCTATCTATTTTTATATACTGAGACACTTTTTTTCATATTGGAACAAACACTTGCAATTACCTCCAAATATCTGGTCTTTCAATAAATTCACATTTATAAGAGACATATATTTCCAGCTACAACAGACTTTGAAGATTAGTTTATTTGACATTTACATTCAAGAGTATCATTATCATCATCATCATCATATTGCATAATAAGATACTCTGGTGAGATCTGAGATAATAGTATACACTGATTAAGAACTGAAATGACCAAAAAACTAAACTGACAGCATTCATTTTGAAAAAAAAAAAAAATTAAATCACTGTAAGTAATTCAATAAAAGTTGTAGTGAAACACAGAAAATGATGACCAGTAACACCATTTTAAAAGGAAAAGCCACACTGTTTGGATGCATTATAACACATTAATAGAACATCATTTTTAAAAGGCACAGTCATAGAACAACAATGGGACAATCTTGCATGCACAGAGTCCCACAGGATAAAAGCAGCAAGTTACAACTATATCACAGTTTAGTGGTAACCACATTAGAATACCTGATAGAACACCATTCATACAGTTTACTGAACAATTATTGCTTTGATTATTGCTGTAGTAAAAGTGAACTATGTGCATTTATTCTCATAGATTGTTAGGGAGTATTCAAGCAGCATATGGACAGTATAATAAAGTCTCCATTTATACAAATTGAACACTTGCATTAAATCACCCACTTTTAAAGAAGTGCATATTGCATAATCATAGAGAAAAACATGAGGATGTTTTATGTACAGTAACGCTTCTGTTTGATTGAGTGATTGAGTTAATCACTGGCTATTAGAGGGCAATCCTCTAAGAAAAGTCCCATTAGATGACAGTAATCATGGTGCTGGAAATTTGCAGACCAAAAGACATATAGACGGGATATTTCTTAAGTTTAAAACTGGGCTTGATTTGGTTAAAAACATTTTAAAAAGTGTTTATATAATGCGTATGGCTGTTGTTTCAACTGACTCTACTACATGTTGAAACATAGAAGGGCTGCAGCAACAACCGATATATGTGTCTACTGTTTTTCGACTGTTGAGTCAAAAAATGTCAGAAAGTAGTGAAAATGCCAAATCACAAGTTGTGAGAGCCTATGATTTTAGATATCTTGTTTCAACCAGAACACTACAGCTCTCTAGAATTCTTGGGTAATTCACTTACAATGATATAAAACAGGGAAATGCAAAAATCCTCACACAAGAGGTTGGAAATGTAAACTTTTTGGTCATTTTGCTTAAAAATGACTTGAACAATTAATCAATTATCAAAATTGTTGTTAATTTCCTGTTGTAATAATAATCAATCCAGCACTAAAATGTACTCAGTTCATAGCTGTTGAAACAAAAGTTATTTATATGTAACTGAGACATCAGAAAAGTAAACCAATTTAAACGTAGTTGTTTGGATGTCTTTTGACCGTCAAACTACCAAAGCAATGCTTACTAGAATGTATTTATGGTATGATCCAGTATAAATTAGTTTTTAGGTGTCATTTTAATCTACTGTTTCATCATGTGTGTCTTGTGACAGGCTGTACAAATAAACACGACTTCATCTGGTCCAATTTCCAATACCAAAGTTCACTGTGCTGTACATGCCGCTCTCAATCTTCCTCTCACCTCTGCAGCATATTCCTTTCATCCCCTCTCACAGGAATCCCCACCATTTGTGCACAAGCAGGTCATCTCCGTAGCCCGTATCGAGGAGGCGGTTTCCACATTCCTCCCAGCGACACACCTCACCTTTGTCCACCACCACAAACTTCCACTCCACATGGCGCTCTGCGGGGAGGCTGACCACAGTGGCCCAGTGCCCATCCTTGGCCCTCTCTAGAGGGATGAATGCCTTCCAGTTCCCCAGCTCCTCCTGGTTCCCCGTTATGGCCACCGTCTGGTATGGTGATTGGGTAAGATAGTGGACGCGGAAGAGCACATTGACGTGCTGAGGCATGGGCTGGACAGCCACAACCTTTTTGCTATTTTCTGTGTTTTCATCAACAAGAGAGAGAGTGCTGGTTTGTTTGACGTCAGTGGAAGGTGGGGTATTTGTATCTATACAAGTAGCATCTGTGAGAGAAGAGCTGTGCTGGCCTTCTTCAGTGGGAAGCTGGTCGGTTTTTGTGGGGTCTTGGGCCAAAGATGGGACAGAAAGGTTCATCCAGGGAAGGACTTGGTAGTTACTTTCCGTGATCCACTCATTATTGTCCATAGTTGCCTCCATAATACTGATTTCCGTCTTTTCATAGTCCTCATCTTTCTCCTTCTCTGCTTCTGTTGCCTTTTTCTTTTCAGCGCTTACTGCTTCCTTCTTCTCCTTTACCTCTACAACCTCAACAACAGCTTTCATATCCGACTGTGTTTTCAGGTCATCGGTTAAGCTAGTAACATTGGCCGCACTCTGTGCAACAAACTGGTCCATCACTCTTTGGTAGCTATCCTCAATTTCTTGGCCAAACATGTCCTCGTTGGCTGCAATTGACCCATAATTGACCCTATCTGTGTGCTCACTTTGGGGTTGCTGAGAAAGATGTGATGGGTAAGGCCCGAAGACCATACCTGCTGTATCTTCCTTGATGACAGATATAGCTACATCATCAGTAAAGACGTTGTTTTGAGCCTCTGTCTGTTCCCCCGACTGTGGATCACAATCCATCACCGGAAGCGCCATATTTTCAACCGTCATGCCAAATTCATTACCAGCATCTTGCAAATCAGGGCTGACAGTCATGCTTGAAATCCCACTCTCTTCACCAACACCAGGAGATGATATGTCAGTATCCCTCAGCACACTTTGCTGGAAAGATGGCAAGTGAAGATGACACATGGGAGGGTTAATGTCTTCAGTCATGACGGGAGCAGCACCAGTGGTAACTTCAGAAAAATCGTTGTTATTTTGTGTTTGGTCACTTTGTTGGTCTTGGGAAGAAGCCGGCATGTCAGGGTGAGATATTTCTTCTGACATTTCAGGTGCAGCAATGCTAGCATTATCACAAGCAGCTGCTTCAGTAGCAGAATTAACTCCCATCGCGTCAAAAGTCTCATTAATTCCCATGTGGTCACTTTGGCAGTCTTGGCTGATGGATGTCAGGTGAGGACAAGGTATTTCTTTAGCTGTTACAGAAGCAGTAACATTTGTATCTGTATCAGGACAAGCAGCAGCATCTGCCTCATCAAAAGCATCATTATCTATCACTTGGACACTTTGTTGATCTTTGCAGCAGGATGAAACATGAGATTCATACACATGATCATTACATTCTTCAGCCAACACAGTGGATGTGCCACTTTCGTTGCTTTCAGGCTGATTTTTTGACTTATGCAATGGCATTTGAGGGCCCACATTAGCAGAATCAGTGTCTTCATCCAAAGTTGCAACTATTTTATCCTCTTTCTGCACTTGTTGACAATCTGATGACAAGTCAGGGAAATCTGCAATACTTGAGATTTGAGCTTTTGCATCAGTGGTGTCACTTGACAGACCCTCATCAAGATTATCAACTTTTACAGGCTCGCTCAAACAGGGCAGAACAGGGCTGAGCACCGCATTTGAACTGTCATGTTCTTCATCACAGGCAGCAATGTCGTCACTAGTCAGTATATTCTCTTTCACTTGATCAGTCCCAGCAAGAAGAACACCAACCTCTTGATTGCATGTAAGACCATTTTCCTCTTTTTGTTCAGTCTGCAGTTCTTCCACGTTGAGCTGTAGCGAGTGAGCGTCAAATTCGACAGCTGTAAGATTGTTTGTGTGGTCTTCATCTATATCTTCTTCAATCACTTCGGCTAGACCGCCATCATCATCACATTCGCTATCCTGAATGGGAGGTGCCACCACATCCGTCACATGATCACATTGGTCCTGCTGTGAAGATGGCAGGGTTGTTTCTTGTTCCTGATAATCTACAGACTCCTCTTCTGCCTCCTCAACCTCATTTTTCTTTTCTTCTTCTGTAGAGAGGTTATTATTGCTGTAATCAATACTATCTAGATGGTGTTTCTGGTCCTCAAACTCCTCATCTTTGTCATAACAGGGGCAAGTGACAGGTACATCGTCAATATGCATGACAGGCTCTTCCAAGTTGGACTCCACTGTGTTCGTTTCCAGTGTGGTTTTATTATCTTGTAGTTTGTCATTGTTTTCACTTGTATGAAGGGTTTGTTCAGACCACACTGGACCGCTTGAAGCATACTGATAGTTTTCCTCCTCTTGTCTGGTTTTCTTGTCAGAGACATCCTTGTATGTGGTCACATCTTCATTTTCCTGGTATTCTGCTTTAAACACCTAGACACCATAAAAATAAAATTAGTAACTTCAGGACTCATTTTGTCTGGCAGACAACAGATAAAAATATGTGCAGCATAATAATATAAAGTAGCTACACAAAAGGATACCAGATAAACTGCCTGTCGTTGATCTCCCAGGCTGTTCTAGTCTGAAACCTAGATTGCGGTCTAAGGGTAGAGAGAGAGGAAAAGCCCCACTAGGTTAGCGCTATTACTGGTACCACCCTAGTGGGGTTGTTCCTTAAAGGAACATTTGACAATTTGGGAAATAAACTTATTCACTTTCTTGCTGACAGTTAGATTAAAAGATTGATACCACTCTTACAGCTAGGTATAACAAGTTAATTGAGTTTTAGAGGTGCTGATAGGCATATTTTGTCACTAACGGACAGAGCCAGGCTAGTTATTCCCCCCCACTTCAAGTATTAAGCTAAGTGCTAAGCTTAAAACTAGCCTGGCTCTGTCCATAGGACAGGATGTGTAGCAAAATACACCTTCCAGCACCTGTAAAGCCCAATTAACTTGTTATACCTTTGGATCGAGTCAGGCTATCTGTTTCCCCCTGCTTCCAATCTTTATGCTAAACTAAGCTAAGCTAAACTAAACTAAGCTTAGCAAAGCATATCCTGGCTGTAGTGTCATACTTGACAAATAGAGTGGTATTGATCCTCTCATCTAATTCATGGCAAGAAAGCAAATAAGAAAATAATTTCTTGTTTTGGACACCAGATAAAGTCCAATATTACCTATTATTTTAGCTACAGTATATGTCATACTCCTTAGAAAAATATCAGTCTCTTAGTGGGAATATCAGAACTTGTTTGCTGAAAACAGCTGCCTCCTGCCACTGGAAACACTGTTGTTGAGAGCACTGAACCCTACAGTTAATGTGCTATAAAACCAAAATAATGAGCTAAAAGAAGCTAAAAAACACATAGAGCTGCATAGTTCAAATAACACATAGTTATTTAATTTATTGTTGATTTAAAAAAATATTGATTATAGTGAGGCTTTAAGTTTCCAAATCACACTTGGTACAGTCAAATAATTAAAAAAAAGACTACTGAATTTAGTGTGTTCATCCCATGGTTTATCTGTGCCAATTTACATAAAACTTAATAAACTTTCAGCCTTTAACCTAACTGACCAACTGTGACTTATTTTCCTCTGTAGCTTGCATACAACCTCTCACAAGAATTGCTGCTTACCTTCTCTTCCTCCTCCTGGCAGCTCTCATCATTTATTGGCTCAGGTTTTTTCATGCAGCTGTCGATATCATGGATCTCTTCTTCATCCTTTATACGGTCATCTGTTGCATGTTGTTGCCAATCAACAGCATCCTCCACCTCCATTTCAGCCACTGTGTAAGTATCACTTTGCAGGCTTTCAGTGGCCTCCTCTGCATACGTCTCTGTTACTTTGTGAGAGTCTCGCATGACTGCCACGTCCTCTGTGTCATCTGAAGTGGTGTGCTTGTTGAGTGGTACTTGGATGTCACTCTTGGGAAGAGAACAAAGTGGAGGTTTCTTCTCAGCAGCAGCAGCAGCAGCAGCAGCAGCAGCACGACGCTGCCTGATATTGAGATCAGTCTGTTTTAGCACATCTGATGAGCCCACGTCACTCACATCTATAACAAGACAAAAGACTAGTTACTTTGCAGCTTTTAACACACAGAATAGAGTGCTCAAGTGCTACATACATTTAATTAAAAGTGATGGGATTATGGAGATTGCTATTGGTTTACAAAGGACAGACATGGAAAACATGTTAAGATATGTCCTACAATTCACATAGCCTTATCCACCTTTGTAAATCCACCTTTTTAAAATGACAGTACAGCATGATTTCATCAGGTAAAAGTAATGCAATCAGCAATGATTTGTTGGATTATGCCTCCTCAGTTTAAGGCTTTATTTGATCTGGCAAAAATCTTTCTTGTATAGACTGCCATTATTAGTCAACTTTATCTCAGTCTTTCTGTAGCTGAATCCAAATTATATGAATGTTGCCAAATGCAAAATTTTAAACTTATTTTAGGGTACTGATATATTTCATTTGGAAATTTGTACTTTGTTTTAAACTTTCATTTTGATTTCTATATGAGAAATGATATCCTAAATGGATACTATAATCTAGTTTGCCAACAGAGTTCATAATATCCTTTTCATTACAGATGTAAATGTTCATCTTATGTGGTATACCAGTATTTCCTAAGAGAATGAGTAAGTTTTACCAACAACATTTGTATTATGAGGTAATACTTCTATCCGTAAAGATGTCTTTTTAAATCACTGCATGACGTTTTACTGATAGCCCAGATATAATATGGGTTTATAGCTTTATGATATTCTCCTACAGTATCATTGTAACTTATACCTCTACTACTATTGTAGCCCATAGCTATATTTTATATCATATACAATTATTAAATAAATTATCATTTAAATTATTAGCCTACATTATAAAATAGACTATTGTAAAAACCTATATTCTATAGCCTATATATTACACAGGCTTACTGTATTTATAATATATATATTAGCACCTGTAGACTGCAGCAGCGTACCTGCTAACGTTATTTTGGATCTTTACCTGTTGACTCCACTGAGCTATGTGATTCCTCCGGGCCCGGCTCCGGTCCCGGTTGCAACACCGATGCGTCTCTCTCCGCTTCGGGGCTCTTGCTGTCGGCGCCGTCGGCTGCGGCGGTGGCCTTCCTCCGCTTCCCCCTTACAGTCCGGTAGATGATGAAACCCGCCAGCACGGACACCATCACCATCACAACCAGAGCCACGGCGGGACCGTGTCGCCCGATCATGCAGAAGAGCGAGGCCAGATCCATGCGTCTCTCCACGGCCAAGGCGTCGCTGTTTTTCAGCGACATTGCAATCGGTTGTAAAATAAAAACAAAACAAACAAAACAAAAGAAAAAAAAGCCGGGCTGTTGTGTGATGTCTCTACGTGCGTGTAGAGGCCTGACAGATCCGACGTGCTGCAGGCTGCTGCTGCTCTCCCCTCCACGCTTTCAAGTGTAGTGACCTCTTGTTGCTGCAGAGCTGCAAACGGCTGCAGGTACAAGCTGCTCATTGGCTGACTGGATCACGGGGACTCAACATTCATTCATAAAAAAGGGAAAGGAACGGGTCGTTTTACAATCTATTTTCATGCAACCGTTCATGCACCCATGAATCAGAATCAGGTGTCAACGTGTTTCATCCCACTGAAACCCAGTGCGATAGGATTCAGTTACAAAATATAGGATTTGTCCTATCCAAAGCAAGGTAAAATTTCACATCCACACAGGATGTTTTTTTTGTTTAAATCAATTTATTTATTTATTTATTTATTTACTACAATTCGTGTTCATTCCAATAGGATATTTAGGAAATCTTTTTTGGTGAATAAGAAGAAATTGTGCTTAAGATATAGTGGAAGGTAAACCTCCTGTAGTCACTCTTTTTTTTCCAAATAGGGTGAATTCAGGTATATTGGGACATCAGGTAAAGTGGGACAGCATAAGAGGACAGCAGTGTGCCTCTGCCCTGAAAAGTGTAAGTCAAAGCAATTGGTGCTGAAAGCAAAAGCCTTCACTGAGGAAACTGTGTCCCAAATTACCAAAACATGTCACTGAAAAATAGTTTTGTGTCATTGACAACCAAAACAAAATGGTGAGCCATGCTTTGTAAAAAATATCATAAACGCTTCTTCACATAAAGACAGTAGACACCTTCAGGAATTCATAAATGTATCATATGTTGGATTATTTATTTCAGATTGATGACAAGAACACAATCACAAGATTGAATTACAAAAACTCTCCCAGTATAGCTGAATTCACCCGATTTCTTGTATATGGACCCCTCATAAACCACCAAGGACTACATAAAGTTTATTAGGATGTTTTGTTGTGTTTGTCCATCCACTTTAAATAAATTCAACTGAATCACATCACTTCAGAGCTGGGAACCTAGCATGTCAGCATGTTTCGTATAGGCCTATAGACTACAATCACATAGCCTAATATTTTGAGGATTCTTTTCCAAACAATTAAAAATGTAATACATTAAGATGACATCTGTTCCAAAAACATTTTGACACTTTGAAAGGCTTTTTCTTGCAAGTTTATAGCATCTTCTAAAATGTGATTAGATTTGATTGAATGTTAGGTCTGATTACATTTCAAGGCAAACCTAAAATGTTGTATCATTTGCTCTCAGTTTTGTTATTTGAATCATTAAATGCCTTTCGATCAATGGGCTATATTCCAGTAAAAGCTCCGGGCGAGCATATTGATCTGTGTGGTATTATATGGTTATTGACAAAAAAAAATGTAATATAGGTTTTGGTATGAGAATACCTCTTAATTGAATCAAACATTGCTAATGACCACATACATTAAAAATAAAAATTAAATTAAAAATAAAATAAAGAGCTCTGGTCTACCATACATTTATCATGCAGAAAAGTTCATGAAAAAATGAGGATGAGCTAGTGATGTTATCACACTTGAGTAATAGCTCCACCCAGTGGAGAGCTCTGGTAACAACGGGAAAGTTCCTGAAGATTCTGGACCTCCTTCAGTTGGAATATAAAAGCTGAGACAGTCTCACTGCTGAGACAGAAAGCAACACAACCAACACAGAAGACAACAGACACTTTAACAATGTTTCATCTTGCAACAAGAGGACTCACCACTAAAAACACAGTGAAGATGCTGTGCTCTCATGGATTCCAGTCTGCCCTCAGTCCATACAGGCAGTTCTACTGGCCTGTACGCAGTCTGTGGCCAGAGGTAAAACCTCTGATCTATCAGGACGATCTACTGCAGAGACACCTCCAGGAGATGCACAGAAGTCTGGAACTGATGCATAAACTTCAATACAAGATCCTGGTAGAGATGGAACCTTTTCAAACCAGTGTGGCTACACAACCAGTCTCCTACCAGCTGGAGAAGAAGGGAGAACACTTTGTCCTCACCCTGGACACTCAAGGCTTTTCCCCAGAGGAGCTGTCTGTCAAACAGGTGGGAAACAAGCTGAGAGTCAGCGGGAAGACTGAGAAGAAGCAGGAGGACGGGAAAGGCTCCTACTCTTACAGACGCCAGGAGTTCAGACAGGAGTTTGATCTGCCTAAAGGGCTGAATCCTGAGACCATCAGCTGCTACCTGGCTCCAGACGGGAAGCTCCACATCCAGGCAGCCAAAGCTCTGTGTGTTGAGGAGGCTGAGAGAGAGCTGACTATCAAGAGGAGCTTGGAGGAGAAAACACAGGAGAGTCTGAGTTCACAGCCAGAAGACAGCAGCACAGAGACAGACGACAGCACACAGGACAAACCTAAAGACATGCACTGATCTATATATGATGTGCCAATGTGTGGTTTTTATAAATGTTGTGATTGATGATCATATCTATTTTTATAACTGGGTATGATCAATAAATGTAAAAAGAACAAATTTTCTGATTATATAAAGACAGAGGAGCAAAATATGAAAAACATGATTTCACTCCTTCTGAAGATTAAAATGATGAAAATCAATAAAAATGACTCTTCAGAATACTCTCACCTCAGACTTTTGTTTGTGTACATTAGTTGAATCTGACCTCAGTATTAGTTTGTCATGTTTGTTTTTTTCTCGGTGTGATGAAAGCAACATAATATGCCTTTTTTCACAAAGACCTTTTGACATGTCACAGTAGGAAAACCATATATGTAAACAACACAGTTAATGATGGCTGAATTCCATTTAGCTGATTGAGTTTCAGAGTTATGGTATTGTACATGTTGGCTCACTGTCATACTGTCATGGCTGAATGGGACACTTGAGTAGAACAGACTTTATGCATTATCTTAAAAATATTTAATTTACCTACAGAAAATTTTTCACAGAGTAGTAAAATATTTAAAGTATGATTGGAAAGTTTGAATTGTACAGAATGGCTCAAGTCATCATTCATCCGATTTCCTTTTTTGACATCTAAGTCCACTCACATCAGACTGTCTGGTCTTATAGTCACTGCCCCTGAACATGGTTTTGATATCAGATTAAAGGTGGTCAGATCATTTTTTTCTTGTAGTCAGACATAGGTTATATTAATAATTTTAATTTCCATCTGCTGTCACATAAAAATCAGGGGTGTGACTTAAAAACAACTGTGCATGATTATCAAAGAATTAACAAACCATAATTTTAATAATAGTTTGATAAGTCAACAATGATTTTCCTGATAACTGATATAGTGAAGTCGCCTGTGCGACTGTAGTGACAATATTTTCATCAGTCAGACATGACAGTCACACAAACAAACACACCAACAACAGACAGCTCTGTCCACCATAAAGCTGTGCTAAACTTTAACTATCAGCCATTACTTATCAAAGATAAGAAAGTGATGGAGGTCATGATGGCCCTATAAAGATATTTCCAGTACCTACATGGTATAAATTGGTGCAACTTTGCTTTTTTCTCCCTTCTTTTTAATAAGCATAAAAATGTAGTATTCAGTAATAAATGTATATATGAAGGGCAATGTATATATTATAAATTCTTTTTGTACCAATATATAAGATATAAAGAACATGAATATGAATTTAAAAAGCAAAAACATGATTGGATTTCAATTTAAATGCATTTATTAATAATCATTAATACTAGTCAATTAGAAAAATATAAAGCACATATGATCAGTATTTAACATAGTATAAAACACATTTCTTATACATTGACACAAGATCATATAGATAAATCAGTCCATGTTTTCAGGTTTGTCCTGTGTGCTGTTGTCTGTCTCTGTGCTGTTGTCTTCTTTCTGTGAACTCAGACTCTGCTGTGTTTTCTCCTCCAAGCTCCTCTTGATAATCAGCTCTCTCTCAGCCTCCTCAACACATGGAGCTTTGGCTGCCTGGATGTGGAGCTTCCCGTCTGGAGCCAGGTGGCAGGTGACGGCTTCTGGGTTCAGTCCTTCAGGCAGATCAAACTCCTGTCTGAACTCCTGGCGTATGTAAGAGTAGGAGCCTTTCCCGTCCTCCTGCTTCTTCTCTGTCTTCCCGCTGACTCTCAGCTTGCTGCCCACCTGCCTGACAGACAGCTCCTCTGGGGAAAAGCCTTGAGTGTCAAGGGTCAGGCCAAAGTGCTCTCCCTCTTTCTCCAGCTGGTAGGAGACCGGTTGCGTGGCCATACTGGTTTGGAAAGGCTCCGTCTCCTCCAGGATCTTGTGTTGAAGTTTGTCCATCAGCTCCAGACCGCTGCGCAGCTCCTGGAGGTTTCTCTGCAGTACATCCCTCTGGTGGAGCAGAGGTTTAACCTCTGGCCACAGACTGCGTACAGGCCAGTAGAAGTCCATGAATGGACTGAGGGCAGACTGGAATCCATGAGAGCACAGCATCTTCAGTGTGTGTTTAGTGGTGAGTCCTCTTGTTGTGAGATCAAACACTGCTAAAGTGTCTGTTGTCTTCTGTGTTGGTTGTGTTGCTTTCTGTCTCAGCAGTGAGATTGTCTCAGCTTTTATATTCTAACTGGAGGAGGTCCAGAGTCTTCATGAACTTTCCAGTCATTACCACAGCTCTCCACTGGGTGGAGCTATTACTCAAGAGTGCTGACATCATTGGATCATTCTTGTGTTTTCAGGAACATTCATGCATTTGCAGGAGTTTAACACTAGATGTCACTGAAAGTCATGTCATTAGAATAGTGGGAGTCTACCCAAATTGTAGTAATCACATAATCTAGCTATGCACTTGTTTTGGTTTTATTTGTGAAGTTTTCCCAGGAAAAAAAGAAAGAAACACTACAACTACTACTACTAGTAGTGTAACATACTGTTCAGAGCAGCTTTGGGAAGTAGTCTGTAACTAAATGTACTTACAATTACATCAAAATATGGTTCACCATGCCTCCATTTCTCCACTTCCTCATTAGTGTTCAGCAGCTACATAATCTTCCTCTTAAAGCCCTCAGATTGATTTTATCTTCCTCTGCAACTACATTACTCTCAAGCCACTGGCTGCCTATTAGTATCAAAATCAATGGTGGACACCAGACAAGAAAATACTTTAGTACAGTAAAGAGAAAAGAAGCACCCAGGTTTCTAAACATTAGTAAACTAGATTGTAATTAATTAGTAATAAGAATTACTGTTTTATTCATAATTTACTGTTTTACAATTGTTCAGTATGGAAAAAAGAGACGCCCAGTGTCCTCTCTTTTTGTTGATGTTTTTCTGCGACAGCTTTTATTCTCCCTGGAGGAGATCCATCTCTGGGGGTCTCATTTCCCATGTCCTCGTCTTTGTCTTCCAGAGTGGCAAATGAAGGTAATTTTTGCCATGCAATTTTGTCTGGCTAAGAGAGATGGAAAACAAATTTACTTCAGGTTTTTTTTTTTTTTTTCGTTTTTTATGGTGAATGTAATATATATACTAATCTTTTCCTTGTTAATGTTTACAAAACTACAGTTTCACCCCACTAAATTTGCTCTCCAAAACTACACATTTCCCTTCATATCATGTAGAAAAAACAAAAACATAATAAAGATAGAAAATCACATCATTAACACCCACATGCAAACCAGTGCACTTCTACAGGATCAAGACTAAAGGGGAGTATCAAACACTATCCAGTATCTCTTTAATGTATACACACACATGATTTCATTAGTGTACAGATAATAAATGCTTTCACTGTTAAATATTGTTCACTCTGCTGTGCGTGCAAGGCTGGTGACTCATGAGCTGCATGATGCTTTACCTTCATTTTGACTCCATATCTGCCTTTTCAAAGATATGGTTAGATGATCATATTTCCTCTTCATTTTATAATTGCAACCAAAATAGAATTGATTATAATACAATAAACAAAATAAATAAATATATAATAATAATCAGTACAATTGTGTTTGAGACACAAACATTTATTCATCCTTGACATGATACATTTTTTGTTGGAATCCTTTAGGAAAACAAGAAATAGCTTTCCTGGTTATTTCCATTTCCGATTACTGCACATCCATTACAGATAACAGAAAAATCAATCACTGAGGAGTTCCAGTGCAGAGGGTGAAGGAAAAACACCAATGCAATGTATAATTTCTTAGGCCCCATTTTTATATATATATATATATGTGCAACATATTGTGCCATATTGAACATCAATTACCTTGAACTGTCAGCACAAGAACATTCAAAAATAATTTTTCTGAACATTACACCTTCCCTGCCTAAATGATAACCACGATCAATGTCAAGTATCACTATAAATTAGCACTGAAGTTACAAAATGAGTCACAAAAGGATAAGTTGCATTTTAAATATAGGACAGAGTGGATGTGAGACATGTTGAAATGTCACATTAGCTGGCACAGCTGACTTAAAGGAAACAGCAGGGCACATAACGCAAAGATATCTGAAATGTTTTCTCCAAACATTATGAAATAATATGCATGGCATTATATTTTCTGCATAAGGTAGTAAAATCGTATTGAAAGGGTACAAATACATACTTTTTTTTTTTTTTTTTTAAAGTAACAAGTATGTGGCCTTATTGTGTAATGCCCTCGTAATACAAGTACCCTTTGAGGTAGATCAGTTGCCTCCTCAGTTTTACTCTTCAGAGGGAAAGTACATTGCATGTGACCTTTAGAGGGTACCACCTGCCTGCCATGAAGATGCAGTCAAAGTTTGTACATTTTTCAAATGAGTGTGGCAGCAGCATTCATTCTGTACTCAATGGATCCTATTTGGCAGGCAAATGAGCCTCAGCATTGACCAGGCAGGTTCTGGAGCTGCTTCCACAGTGTCAGCATCTCCTTGGGACTCCGTCTGTGAACGAGTAGAACAGATCTGTAAGCACAGGGATTCCCCCTCTCTGTCTCTGGGAGATCAAATGTTAAAAATCCCGGGTGATGGCTTGGTGAGAGCCCAAGTCTGTGCAGGCACATGCCCAGATACACGTCGTCTATCGGGAAAAGGCGCACCCTGTCAGACACCTCCTTCAATCGCAATGCAAGTGAGCCAGAATACACCACCCCTCCTCCACCAGCGTATGGTGGATACACACCTTTGTAGAAACTTTCCGGTATGTAGTATTTAGTAGATGGCTCACGGTTTGGCATTGCGTTATTAATTACATCCCCCACAAACAAATCCATGCCAGTTTCATTTGTATAGGCTCTCCACAAGTTGTGCTCCTCCCACTGTTTGTGCAGGTAATCCAGAAGGGCGCCTGTTCGAACAAAGACATCATCATCCCCTTTGAACACAAAGATGGCGGTGGGGCAGTATTGCTGGAGCCAGTGCCAGAACAGCAAGTCCTTTAGGGTCAGGTTAAAAAAAGTATCTCTGAAATCCCACTGTAGAATATCCCCATATTTCTGGTTCTCAAGCTCCAGGAGGTTTTTGAGGTCTGGATGAGGACCTGTACTTGAGTCCTGCCTTCCAAGCAGAAACACAGTGCGTACTAATCCACCTTTCTTATTTGATTCCCCCCTCACCAGACCACTGCGCCCCCATGTTTCACGGATGGCCTGCCTATTTTCAAAGTTCCCCACTTGAGATTTGATGGCCATGAGGAGCATGGGAGAGTCGAGACCAAAGCTACTGTTGTTCCTCCTACACATAGCAGGCTGGTTGATAAGGAGGGGATACTCCCTGCAGTGCATTGACCTGATAAATGCCCTCATTTGTTCTGGCAAGCTGTTGAGATCGTGCAGACGAGGGACTGAGCACATGTGCGACATGCAGTCAGAAAGGCATTCATCCTCGATTTGTGATAAAAGCTTAACCTTTGGCTTCCTCAAAATCCCAGTTGCATTTCCCCGCAGTATTGGATTGTGCTGACGGTCCCAAGCATGCTGCAGCTGGTTCCACAGTGCGCTGTCCTCCAGACGAAGGTTCCAGAAAGGGCTGAGGGGGTGGGAGGCCAAAGCCCCAGAATTCGCAGAAATCCCCGGAGCAATATAGTGGATGGTTATTTTTGGAGGAGTGTAGGACATGGTGACGAATATGGACACCATTATATAAATCAGAAGGTGGCCGGTCATCATACAGGGCAGCAGGCACATGCACAGCAGTCTCCCCTTGCATTTGCAGCATTTACCCATTGCCTGTGGTGTACAAATCAGACAAACTCTTTCATACACATAAAAAAAAACACATTAGGGATATTTTAAAATAATCATAACAGAGAAAATATTTAAATAACCCTCCTCCCTGACTGAACTCCACTGCAGTGGTATGGCTTTACCTATGAGATTTTTATAGCTAACACTGCAGGCAACCCTCTGGAGTTTCTGTCTCCTTGGTGATGGTCCACTGAGATTTATTATCTGTTCTTGTCTTCACACTCAGAGCATCATCCTGTACCTACCTGCCGGTAGGCACACAGCCCCTGTAAACACAGTGTGGAACATGTATTATGCAATAAAGCAGATAAAATCTCACTTTCCTCTTGACTTAGACTTTAAAAGTTGAGTAAACACAACATGGACAACAATTAAATAACAATTTGGACTTCACTTGTCCTCCTTTAGCCTATGTATTTCTAATCTATTTTTAATAACCTTACAATAGCGTTTGCAAAAGTATTGCTACAGTTGGATAAAAACCTAATGTTTCCAACATATTGTCTCTATAGCCTATCTTAAAGTCTACAGACTTCATTTTTACAACTGTTTGCCAACCCCTTACTAATTTAGGCAATGAATGGAAGACAAAGAATAAAAATACTTACAAGTAAGTGAATTTTTCCAGTTGGTAAAGCCGACTGAGATCAAATACACAGCAACTTGTGGTGTAAACCCTTTGTTTTAGTTTTCTCATCCGGCTTGGTTATACGCTGGTTATAACATGACAGGTCTGTCGCTCCTCATTTTTGACATAACGATGGGTGATAAAGAGAAGCATCCTTTACATCTAAAACCAGCGTCCGCATAATGCAGTAAACCTGCAGCTGAGCAACAGGTCTCAGGTGAGGAAGAAGTGAGTGCACACAGAGCATGCGCTTCTTTTGGCTCCTCAGTGAGTGATGAGGTAAATACTCACAGGATTGACGTAGGCCTACTACCTGCTGCTGACATGAACTGATTGAAGCTCGGAAAGAAGCTTCATCGGGCAGTGATTTCTCCAAAGGGAGAGACTTTGATTTGCATGCAGGTGCTGCAGGTGTGTAGTCTTATTTGCATGATGAGGCCAAATGACCTATGAAAGGTTGACTCGACAGCATCCCTCTGCTCATATAGCCTATCAGAGTGATTAGCAGTTTAACATTTAACAAATACACAAACATGAGAAAGTACTTTAGTGAACCTAATAATCCATGATACTGGTCTGCTCTTTATTAGCATGACTTCAATGTCCTTTTACACATGTCTATGGATTTGTGAATGAATGAATGTATGAATAAATATTTTTTTAAAATAAGGTCTTTAAAAAAGTTAAGAAAAATGAAGAATATATTGGTATAGACTTATAGAGTTTATGGTGACCTTTCCTAATTTGTCAGCGTCAGCATAGTTTGCCAAATTCTGCTCATCATACAAGTGTGTGTGTGGTATTAAACCATAGATTGTGTCAGTTTTGAAAAGGGAAGCGTTGTAAAAAAAAAAAAAAAAAAAAAAGTGTAACAGTAACATGTTCTATTTTGTTAATCTAACTAAGGCTACTTCTATTCCATTCTATTTCATTGACAAGCTACAGTAGGTTATTATGCAATTGTAAAAGGACAATCAAGGTATCCACTGACAAACATCACCGACATACCTTCGTACTTACCAACATGTGACGGACACGTTCTCCAGCCAATAGTAAACACGCCTGGTCCAACAGGTTATCGGCTGAACCCCGGAACTTAAGCCAATAGGAAGAGAGAGAAGGCGGGGCATAGTGGCGGTACGGCTGCCGTTTATGTTTTTGCGTGAAGCGATACACGTTTGGTTGAGCTTTGAATGAGGGGCCATCATCCCGGCGGCTCGGAGGTGAAAAATACAGTTTAAAGTCTCTCCGGGTGAATTTAAAATGAACAAGCAGGCTTTTCTGACAGCTACCTGAGTGACCGTTCACCGTCCAGCGTCCTTTCCACCTCCTCGGCGGGTAAGTGTGTTTTAAACAATGATTTGTAAGCGACAAAAACATGCAAACAGACCTGTTTATTTGTCTGTGACACAAAGTAGCAAGCTTGCTAGCGGATTTTTTTCGTACTCTTTTTTTTTTTTTAATTTTTTTTTTTTGGAGGCGAGGGGAGGAGAAGGCAGAGAGGAGAGGGGGGGTATTAGTCAATTCGAGACAAAAGAAACCGGACTATTTTCACTGTATCTGTAACGTTACACCAAAGCAACTGACATCCACCAGTGAAATGAAGTGGGGTTTTTTTGGTGCTTTGTCAAAGTCTACATCCACTGGCTGTGTTGTCTGAATCGCCGTTAGTAGCGTTAACGTTAGCTTATTCTTCAAACCGTGTTGTGTACGGTTGCGGAGAAGAAGTAGTAACCCAAAACAGACAGTTTCTCTCTCACAACACACACAAAAAAGACGAGAGGTTTCCAGACAAAATAACGTTGCTTATTTTGTCCACAAGGCCCTGATAACCCCATGGTTAGCATTTCGAGTAGACATATATGCAATGTAGCCATATCAGCACGTTTTGTGCTTTTTGTTCCTTTTACATTAAGACTTTCTGTACAATGTGAAAAGCTTACACAGCAATTGTTTTTTATTCCTCCATATCCGTGTATCAACCTTTAGCAAGAGGGATAACCACAGTCCTAAATTTAACTGCTTACTTATGTGACTGAAGAATCACTTGCAAGGAGCCCACTTGAGGTATTGACCAACCTGCAGTATTGTACTTGTACGTTATTGTTTCCCAGCCCCTGTCTATTATGCTGGCATCAAAACCTTCTCTAATGGATAGCATGCTTGAATATTTGGACAAATCAAGCAGCTGCAGGTACTAAGACTGTAGTTAATTATTTTCAAGAATGGTCTGACTTGTTCTGAATGCCATTCAGACTCCTGCACTAAGCAGTCCAAGGGTTAAGCCTGTGAAATTAATTCTTAGAAGGAGCTTGGACTTTCAGAGTAACATGCCGAGGACAGTTTATCCCTTCCTCTCTGGCAGCAGAGTTGAGAAAACTGCACCGCCGGGCATTTCTATCTGTATTTATTTAAGTCTCATTGATCAAGAATATGCTGCACTAATCTACACACAGTAAAAGCCTTTCTGTTTTGAGAGGACTGGGTCCAGGGGAAACAGATATGTTTTCAAATTAGATTTATTAATGCAATTTGAGTATTCTCTGTAGGTCCATCCTGAATTTTTCCTCTCTCTGAATGTTTGTGTTTTCTCATCAGGCTGGGAAATTGATCTTGGCGATAAAATGAGAGCTATAATATAGGATACGGTTACGCATGCTCATGTCAACGCCCAGAACAAATTGTAAAGTGTATGTTGTGGCCATTGAATTCCACATTTCACTAGCTGTTCTCAGCACTGTTTCCAGTCAGATGCCATTAATTAAAAAAAAGTGAAATTTACCTGCCAAAGTAGGCGATAGAGATAAAAAAAACAACCCTTTTGAGTGAGTTAGGATCTGCGAAACTCAAATGTTTGTGGGAACGGGACAGCAAGTTTAATTAACAAGACAAGGTTCGAAGACCCTGCTCCCAAAAAGGGTTCAACATGGTCTGACGCTGCTCAGCTAGGATAGGTGGGATTAGCAGATGATCAGTATAGATATCGACATAAATTTTTCTCCTCTCAGTGGAAAAGTTGCTTGAAGTAGTCTTCATTTAGGTTTCAGAGGTTGACCTAGTAAAGAAAAGAAACTATATTGCCACACAGGATCATGCACACCCTCCATCATTTGGAGTAAAATCAATAATCATGAAAATATAGGTTAACTACACGACTCCAACGGTCAAAATACTGAAATGTTGGTTGAATATAGGCCTATATGATATGACATGTGTCACCCTGTTGCCTCAAGTGAAAGTTTTTATAAATATAAAATGATACATCTGCTTCCTCTAACCATCATTAAAGCTTTCAGAAATGCGCAGGAAAAATAGAGCTTTATTCATTCATCATTGGCTAGCAGTTGTGACATTTAAACAGCTTAGTACTATGACTGCCAGTGTGCCTGAATGACATGCTGTAATATATGTGGTGGGAGAGTTAGCAGCAGGGGGCTGAGATCAATATGATAGTCATAGCTCTGGGCAAAAAAAAAAAAAAACTGTTCACGAATCTGGATGTGTGGGCATAATGAAGAAAGAAGAAAATGTTATATGCACACTTCTTTACTGTCTTTGTGTTCACAGGTGTTGAAGTGCGCTGTCTCTTTTCTCCCCTCTGTTGCTTAGGTTTCTTTGGATGTGCTCCTCTCCGCTCCCTACATTCTGTGCTTTCCATCTGATTTTCTTCCCAGGGCTCCTCAAGACCAATGCCTTAGTTCTGACAAGACATTACTCACAAATACATACATATATCAAGTAGGAATTCGGACGTACAGCCCAACACCTGTATCACCTGTTAACCCCCCCCCCCCCCCCCCTCCCTCTTTCTCTTTACATCAGATTAAGAGGGGCATCAAAACACACTTAGTTCCACAAAAACACACAAATACACAAGCCACCATGTCTTCCATCCTTCCCTTCACTCCCCCGGTAGTGAAACGCCTCCTGGGATGGAAGAAGACTCCAGCAGGGAGTGGAGGAGCAGGAGGAGGAATAGGAGGAGTAGGGGAGCAAAACGGAGGAGGACAGGAGGAGAAATGGTGCGAAAAAGCTGTGAAGAGCCTGGTGAAGAAGTTGAAGAAGACGGGGCAGCTGGATGAGCTGGAGAAAGCCATCAGCACGCAGAACAGCAAGACAAAGTGTGTCACCATACCCAGGTGAGATGAGGACACACACACACACACACACCCACACACACACACATCCTGTATTTGTCTGTTCTCTATATACTTGCACACACAAACACACAGAAAACATGGCTATTGCCACAGGGAATAGCAATGTGTGCCAACATAAATAGGTGAAACACCCACATGCTGCTGGACACAACACACACACACAAACACATGCATGTACTTTAGCAAGTTTTAAACATACACACAGAAACACAATTTAGATTAATATGGCAGTTCTTTTTTGAATAATAATGTTCAGTCTATAAAATTTCTCAAAATTGGAAACTAAACTAATCATTAATATCAAATCTAGCATTATCACAGTAACTTCAAGTCGTGCTCATATTCACACAAACACACATCCACAGCCCCTTTGCACTGGTATACCACAATACCACCAATATAGATCAGCATAACAGAGTGTGTCAACACACATGAAAGTAAGAAGGAGGGTGACAGGCACCCACAGGGGTGCAAAAGAAAAGTCTCTGTTGTGCAACAGAAAGCCCACTTCCTTATTCTGCTGTGCCATAGGTTAGCAACGCAGCAGAAGTGAAACCTGATTGGAGGAAACAGACGCCCAACACATGATGCTAACCAAAGTTTTTCTTGTTTTCTGTGTCGACTTCCGTCATCAGAATTCCTAATTATATGCAGAAAACCCGGCTGTGCGTTCACACTGTGTCTAGCCTCGTTAGGGTCTTACGCACCAACAACCTACTGAACTGCCTTTTATCCCATTACACTGATTAGACAGGTTGACATAGCTTGTTAGAAAGTGCTATTTAGAACAAGATTAGAGGAACTGAATCAAAATACATTTAATAACTTAAGACAATATGTCTAAAACCTGTTTTCATATAAAGTATAAGGGTCCAACAATACTCAATAATGGTGCCGACAGTACTCATGTCATGGGCGAATACATTTTTTGCAAATACTCATGACACACAAATTTAAAAAATGTTTTATGGGGAAATAAACATTTTCTGCTTCAAGGCAAAACACAGAATGTAACTCCTCATGGCACACATTTGTGTAACTACTGACGACAGCATGAATGACTAATTGAATAAGTGTGCGGATCAGAACTTAGCCTTGGCCAGTCCTCTTAATGAAGTACTTGGTGTTCTGGAGATCTATTGGTGCCTGTCTACCTGGAGATAAAGTCTACAAAGAACAGGAAAGCTTGCATTTGTTAGGCAGATAAAGATTTTAGTATAAAAAACCCCCCAAAAAACAGGAATGGAGACAAGGCAATATGAAAGGCTGTTGATGACTGATGGGATTATAATGTATATTTCGACTGTTATATGATAAAGATCGAAGAGGTTGTAAACTATTAAAAAAAAATATAAAGCAATAGAAAGAAGACAGAATGAAGTAAAGAAGGAATAGTTCAAAATACAAGCACGTGCAGTGCTGTGCTTGATGTCTTTGTATGATAAGAGATCTGTGAAGAGTGTCTTCCTATCAACTCAGAGTCCTTGCAAAGGTGCTCGAAAAGTAGCAAAACCACAGTGGAAGAAAATGTGCATACATTTGTATATCTGTACATTCTGAAAATAGACTCACACTCAAAATACATTATATCTTCATCTTTCTCACAGCAAAAAAAAGTAAGACTTGAAAAATACAGTTAGTATGAGTAGATGAGTTAACTTTGAAGTGATCATTTTGCTGAAAGCCAAAGCTGCTAATTACTGTTAATACTGAGCCTGAACGGTACAGGTCATGTGTCTTGCCGTATAGAGATCTCCTGTGTCGCATGATTAGGTACACGAGCCAAGTCACCAGACCAGGTGAAACCTTATCATGACAAAAAGTGGCAAAGTCAGGGGAGCCCCATGAGAAGCATGTGATTAACGTCAATCAATCGACCGAGGATCAGCAGAAAGGGGAGATAACTAGGCTGCTGTGTGAAGATTTTATGAGCTTCCCTTCTCGAATTTTCTATGTAATCTACCCTCTCTCTCTCTCTCTCTCTCTCTGTCTCTCTCTCTGTCTCTCCCTGTCTCTCTTTTTCTCTCTCTCTCTCTGTCTTTCTTTTAGTTTCCTTAAATTATAGAATATCAATAACATAATTCGCTCTTGCAGAGAAACAGTCTTTTCTTATGCCTCACTTATACTGGCCACAAATCAGCTCACCAGAAGCCGATGGGGATTTAGTGTCTTGGTCAAGGACACTTCAGCAGGGCAGCTGGATTTTAAAATGATGTGTTGAATCATGATCTTTCACAGAAGGATGCTATTCCTGATCACCACACCGCCGTGCTTCCTCAGTAGAAAGACAGGAACAAACATGTGAATCAAGACTTCATTTACACACATGGTATTACGATGCGACCCGGTCTGATCATTTATCTGCTTCTACGGCATTGCATTGAACTAATTTTCTTTACACAGGCTATGTGAATCAGGTGGGAAGCCAGCAAAGTGGCAAGATATGTATAAGAAATACATATGGAGGGGTCAGCTGAGGTGATGTTAATGTACTGCCTGTGTTTATTTTTAGCTCTATCTGAAGGGGATGTTTGTAGTGGGTGAATTCTTTCTCAGTAATGCACTCTGTTCGGGTTGCTGTCTCAGGGCAGACAGATGTAATCACATTGCAGTCGTAATGCATACTGTGTGTGGATTTTACACTATGCATCAGCATGCTACATAATGTCTTTACAGTTATGGAGTTCAACCAGGGAGGGCATCAGTGCTGGCTCAGGTCACAGCAGTTCAGTGGAGCAACTCAACTCACAGTAGATAATTATGCTGGTACTGCTGGTAACTCCCAGTACATGTGAGTGCTGTGAAGCTCTCTAAATAAAGTATGAAGCAGTTAAAATACAGGAGATATGTATCCAAGATGACATTGTATTGTAGTATATATATACACACACTCTATACACTGTATGCTGAACAGTATATAACAAGGATAAAAAGGGCAGAAGAAGTAAAGCTGTGTGAAGGGGAAGTGTCTGATGCCAGACCTCTTTCTGTTTCTTCACCCTGAGGAATGTAGGCTAGATAGCTTCTTTAGTGGTGCTGATAAGGTGATGGTGGTTCTTGCTCGCTTGAATACTGTCACTGTCCTCAGTCTAGGAATTTTTATTTTTTTTATGTCAGGATTTCAGGGTTCGGACTAAACTGAGCTGAACTTCATAGTGACTTATATGCTTTTTTTGTCAACATGAAAAAAGTTGGAAACATTTTTAAAGTGGAATTAATGAGTTCAAAGGGGAATATGGCTGTCCAGAAATTGTCTAGAGAATCAGTTTTTCAATACCACAATTTTTCACACACTGATGGTGGCTTGGTTGAAATAGCTACATGTTACAGGCAGCCCTGGCCCCGGAATCAAAAGGTCTGCATGTACTTCTCGACAGCACTGGCAGATAGCATTCCAGCCCTTTGATGCACAGCTCACTTCCCTTTGAACACAGGGAAGTAAGGTTGATAAAGAAAAGCTTTTTTTTTTTTTTTTTTTTTTTTTTTTGGGTGATGGTGGAGGTTGTCTGAAGGATGTCTTGGGGATTGTCAGGAGATAGCAGGTGTTGGGCTTTGTAGATGTCTGTTTGAGTAGAGGTAGGAAATGTGACAGAGGAAGAGTGCAAAAGCTCAGCTGTGTCTATAGATAGCAAGCATGGGTGGCTTTTCAAGTGGTGACGGAAATCTGGATGACCTCAGAAAGAGATAAAGACTTCATTGTTTGTTTTACTGCATACAAATGGTGGTTCCTTTTTATGTCTGTTTTGCTCTACTGTTTTCAGTTTCTATCATTTATTAATGTTTCTCCTCCCTGATAATTGGTCCACTTTAACCGAAGATTGTAGCCATTTAGCTTTCATCCAGGGCGAAGAGTAGATGAGGATCGAAAGTCTCGCTCAGAACACTGCAGGGGCTGTGCTGGTGACCTTTTTAAGTGAGAAAGGAAGAAGGCAAGACATTAGCGGTGTCTGGAGATAGTATACACGGGGCTTGTAGTTGTAGAACTCTTAGAGTAGGCTGATAAGTGTCGAGATAGCAGGTCTTGTAGAGACAGGTCTGGCAATTACTTACCTCTCATCAGACAGCAGAATCTCCTCTCAGACAAATCATGAGAACTTTTATAGAACAAGTTAGCAACAGTGGGGATGTGTGTGTTGGAGTTTTCATTCACACACTACACACACATTTGTGTTGTATCTGTTTTTTCTGTGGTTACGTCTTGACACATTTTGTGTGGTTTATTGAATGTCTTTATTTCCTCATTCACATATCATTGTTTTGTACATGCATATATTTCCTGTGTGATTTAGGAAGTGTGATTCCTGTGTGTCGCTATACATTGCACGTCTCCTCATGTCTTAAAAACAATATGCAGAAATTGTGAATCACATGTATGTCGTTTAGATATGAATGTGCAATCAGGTATTGCAGGAGTTTTAGCGCCCCCCAAAAAACACAAGTAAAATGATCAGGCACATGCTTTTTCAGTATTAAATGACGGTTGTGTGTCAAGTGTTGCCAGAATAAAAATTACATGGTCCAGCTAAATATAAATTGATCAAACTAATTTAAATGATTATTAATAACCTGCTATTTTCTGTGATTTTATTTCAGAAGATGAATTTATCTTGTCACCATTTAAAAGTTGCAGACTGCAAAAAATTCAATCCTATCTAGCCTTCTGCACCACTTGATTGCACCACATCACTTTCTGTAATATTTGGATTTGTCACATGATCACCTGTCATCCAGTTGGCCTCTCTTATTGTAGAGCGCGAGGGGGGAAACTTTTCATTTCCTTCTTTCATGCCAATAAGAGAACAACTGTATACATTTGTGATTACATCCTAATTTTGAACGAAACACCTCAAGTTTACCATCTGTTCGCTTTTATTTTTATCCTTTTTTGCACTTGTCTTGTGTGTTTGTGTGTGCATGTCGTGTGTGTATGCGTGTGTGTGCGTGCGTGTGTGTTTGTTTGTCTGTAGCAATTGCTCAGATCTATGGGGTCTAGGCTCAGGCCACACGATAGAGCAGTGGGACTCTGCAGGCATGTATGGATACCCTGACCACAGCAGGTGAATACACTCACATGTACACAAACACACAAAGAGTAAACAATTACTGTACATGTCTTCATTGCTGCAAAGGTTACGCAGTAGAAACGGTAATGCTCACATGTCGCTTTTATGTTTATCTGTCTTTCTGTAATCACACAGCTTTATACAGTTTCCCTACGCACTGGCTTGTCTGGTCGTTTCTGTTTATTTATTAAGATAACTGGAATTCATCCTTATGCCAGTAGTATAATATAATATAGGCAATAAGGAAATAATTAAGCTATATTTCAATAAAAATGTGTGTTTAATAAGTGAATTCAGCAGTTAGGAGTTGCAATAGGCAAAAATCTATTATATTAATGACATAATATGAGGGATGTTCACTGTCTTTACTATGAGATTAAATTGTAGTATTGATTACTCCTCAAAATACACAAATAAAAATGAGCTTCATCAGGATTTCCACAGTGATGCTTTGTCATCGTCAATAATAAAGATTTGTTTTTGCTGTAAAACGAGGTTAGTCAATTATAGACTTGATTTAGAAAAAGATAGTGTTTTGTTTTTGCAAGGTACTAGTTTCAAAGCACTAGTTTCAGAAGTCATTCTGACTGTGCAATTGCTCTTTGCAACTGTGCTGATTAGTCTCACAAAACAAGGTTATGCAATAAAACACCATCAGCGTCTTGCACACCATTGGTTGGCGAGTTGGCGGCCTTTCTTGTTTACTCCTGTTTGTTTGTATTGTATTGTATTTTAAAAACCTATAATCACATTTGCAGACACCAGACCAGAAACTAAAGAAAACACAAACTTTTAAGTATCCCTGCAGCTAAAAGCCTCCTGTCAACTTGACTTGGGCACATCACTGAACTGTTAGCCATCCTCTCCCCCAAACCTCTCAGGTCACTGGACGGGCGTCTTCAGGTGTCCCACCGTAAGGGCCTGCCCCACGTCATCTACTGTCGCCTGTGGAGATGGCCCGACCTTCACAGCCACCATGAGCTGAGGGCCATTGAAACCTGCCAATACGCCTTCAACCTTAAGAAGGATGAAGTGTGTGTCAATCCTTACCATTACCAGAGAGTGGAGACGCCAGGTAATGATCCTTGAGAACTGTGTGTGTTTGTGTGTGTGTGTCTCTTTGAAATAGTTTTTACTCAGAGTACTGCTAGATTTGATCTTCAAGCTGCCCTCTAACAATGTCCAAAATCCAAGTGATAATGGCAACTCCAATTTATTGGTAGTTTCATTATTACTTGTAGTTTTGCCAGTTTGTGTTATGGAAACCAGTCTAGATGTGTTTATTTTTCTGTGTTTTGCGTGTGTAAAAGAAGCAGAATGTTGTTGAAAGAGCAGACCTGCTTAGAAAAAAGTACACAAACTATTTTGATTTGTATTGTAAATCATATTTGCCTTTGTCAGTGACACTTCCTTTTGTCTCCAGTTCTGCCTCCGGTGTTGGTGCCACGCCACACAGAGATTTTGACAGAGCTTCCACCTCTAGATGACTTTACAAACTCCATTCCTGAGAACACCAATTTCCCTGCTGGCATAGATCCTCCTAATAACTATATACCAGGTCTGTATGCAGGACGGGAAGTATAACTTTTTTTTCCATCCATATCAGAAGTCCTGTACATTCACCTCTTACTCTGGCTGTAAAACAAGCTAGATAGACTTATATTTTTTTTTATAGAAAGCTTATTAAAGGTAAAACTACCTAACTGACCTCCATAGGGTGACTGCTTACTGTTACTTATTACTATACTATTGAGTACACAAACTGAGGTCAGCCTAGTGGTAGGTTTCCACCTTGCATGTGGTCATACACACATAACCACATGTTGACTTAGAGCACACAAACACTTCACTTCTCTCTCGTTATGTGCAGCAGTGTATTGTTTGAAATGTATTCTTACTGCATTTTTCTGGTGGTTGTGTTTTTTTTTTTTTTTTTTTTTTTACAGAGACTCCTCCACCCGGCTACATCAGTGAAGATGGAGAGACTAGCGACCAACAGATGAATCAAAGTATGGAATCAGGTAGACTAGTTTAGCGTTGTGCTAGTATGCATGCTGCTGTTTATCTCACTGGTTGAGAAAAGATGCACTGTAAGGGTCCAAGGATCAGTTTTGACTCCACTTCTTTAAATCATACTCAAAGGATTTTTTTTGTGTGCTGAGGAACACACTTCATTGTAGAGTTGAACATACACACCGTAATTAGTTCTGTGTAATATTAACAGTAGCGGTCAACAACACAGTTAATCTATACATTGAATGTAATACAGAGTATAAGAAGGTGTACTGTGTTATGTCTATTCCTTATTAGTATTGTGTGTGTTGTTTTCTGACAGGCTCACCAGCAGAACTGTCACCAAACACCTTGTCACCTGTCAGTCACGGCCTGGGTAAGATTTTTTTTTCTCCATTATATTGGAAGTTACTATATAGGTTTGGAAGTTTAAAAATGTGCAGGAATGTGATTAATTGTTGACCCAAGCTAGTTGTAATAGTGGGAAAATACTTATTTATATACTTGGACTTTATAATCATGAGTAGTATTGAGCTTTGGCTCAGGTTACATTATAATCTTTCTTACTAAGAATGGACCGAAATCTTAAAATTCAGACCAGAAATTAAGGTCTAGAAAAGCTATTGAAGAAAATAAAATAGTTTGAAAACAGGGATTTCAAAAGAACATTCAGAGAGTTTTCTATGTATACTTTTTCTTTTCAGACCTTCAACCGGTTACCTACAGTGAACCAGCTTTCTGGTGCTCTATAGCCTACTACGAGTTAAACCAGCGGGTGGGAGAGACGTTCCACGCCTCACAGCCATCTCTGACTGTGGATGGATTTACTGACCCTTCCAACTCCGAACGCTTCTGTCTAGGGCTTCTCAGCAATGTTAACAGGAATGCAACTGTTGAAATGACAAGGAGACATATAGGTACACATAAGTGCACACATACACTTTTCACACACACACACACACTCCTTTTCAGCATTAGTTATTCTCAGATTCTTCACACTTATGTGTTTGAGCAAAGCTAGCAGTATCTATACAGAGGAGGAAACTTATAAAGGTGAAGGAAGTTTTGGAGATCATTATCATTAAAGATCAAGGCTCTGAGATGTCAAGCCAGTGAAAAGTACAGTAGTTTTCACATCAGGAGTTTTTTAAATTTAAATTTGAAATAGACATACTGCTAAATTGGTGGTTGCATGTGCCACACTTACATAGTTTTCATTTATAAAACACACAGGCCTTCTTCATGATTTATGTCTTTTGTACCTTAATCTTCCCATTTTTCCTGTTTCACACTCTGCAGGTCGTGGTGTGAGGTTATATTACATCGGAGGGGAGGTGTTCGCCGAGTGCCTCAGCGACAGTGCCATTTTTGTCCAGAGTCCCAACTGCAACCAGCGATACGGCTGGCACCCTGCCACAGTCTGCAAAATACCACCAGGTTTAAACACATGAATTCCATCTCTTCCTCATGAGATGAATGCAAAACAACTGGGGAAAAACACGTTATTCTAATAGATACACACTCACATGCAGGTTTATTAGGTGCACTTAGATAAAACCTCGTGCAGTATAATACATCAGTCCTGCAAAAATCTGACCTTCATGAAGGTTATAATCTTTCAGATTTCAGAGAGGTTTTTATAATATTTAGTCTACCCGCATTCATAAGGTGGACAAAATATTAGACAAGTCTCAGCATACTGCAGTTCATCAGCACCACAAACTACAGCCTCCAAAATGAACATAAAATAAATGAAGACCTCTAAAACAGATTAAATAAAAACTGAACATCGTAACCTTCATGAAGGTAGGATTTACTGCAGTGCTGTTGTATCATACTGCATTAGTTTTTTATCTAGGCGTACTTAATAAACTGGGAAGTGAGTGTTTTTGCAGTGTTGACATTTTTTTTTTAGCCTTCTTTTAAATTGGGCATTCCATATTTCATATGTGTCTACTGGGTTCCACTTTCATACTCTTAAAAAGAAGTGGATCAAACTCTTAAAATTTTTATCTGGCAGCCTGAATAAGAGTCTGCACCAACAAACAACAACTCTAACAGTCAGTGTATAATGATTTACCTTGATGATGAAAATAGTCCTGACTGAATGGTGAAAAATGACTTGGCTTCACCTGATATTGATGAAATAAAGCTTGAGGAAGAGCACTGGTGCCCTCCATAATGTGACAGTTGTTTTTTTTTTTTTTTTTCTCACCCCCACACACTGACTCATCTGTACCCATGTGACTTTGAACATTTCATTCCTGGCCAAATGAGCAGTGTGAACAGTATCATTACTGAGGCACAGATTTATACAGAAAGGAAACACAAGGATCTCGACGACATTCAGGGGTCTGACTTGTCATCCGTGAGGAGGATAATCACCGACATACAATACAATACACCCACACCTCAGTATTCACAATGCCTTTGCTCTGTGCTTTTAAGTTATGTTCACAGAATTGCCAAAGGTTTTGAAAACACACATTGTTTTACAGTAATTGGTTAACTTTATTTTTAACAACCTTCCACACATTCATAAAATAGTCAGAGTGATTCAAAAAAACAAACAAACAAAAAGCAATGTGCCTGGTTATACTGGTGTTTGTGATGGTGATAATTTGCCTAAATCTCACACCCCTTTATCTTTTTAGGTTGTAATCTGAAGATTTTTAACAACCAGGAGTTTGCTGCACTGCTGGCCCAGTCAGTCAATCAGGGGTTTGAGGCAGTCTATCAGCTGACCAGGATGTGCACCATCAGAATGAGCTTCGTCAAGGGCTGGGGAGCAGAGTACAGGTGTGTCCGTCCCTTAGCACATCATTCTCTCTTTTACTAGTATACATGATGAATGGATGGCTATAAGGGAAGTGCTCTGTCAGCGTTTTATCCCTCAGATTTTGAATCACCACTTCCTTTGCGCAGATACAACATTACATGATCTAAATCCTGACACCATTTCATTTGCCTCACCCGCTGTGTAATTAATACAGGTGGAACTTTACATAAAAATCTAGAGAGTGACTGTAAACAAGTTTGAAAGGGAATAGTTTTTTTTTTTTTTTAGCTTGTGCATGCTCCCATCTGCACTGCATGTGTATAATCTCTATTGTATTCCTCTTTTGTTGTAAAATGTCAGAGATTACAGGGCATTTGTCTGTATCTCTCTGTCTCTCTGGCTGTCCAACAAGCCATCCAGCAAACATCTGTTCTGCTCCTGGCTCTGCTTTGTGTTTTACTCTCCCAGGAGCCAGACAGCAGTGTTTGTGGGGGTGTTTTGGCTTGTCCTCATTGGACAGGGTTAAGCCCCCTTGTAGCCTGTGTGGTTAACAATCAGTGTCCCCCGCTGTCTGTGGAGCCCAGGCCAAGCTTGGCTGGACCACAGAGAAGTCAGCTGTATTTGATCATCTGCTCAGACCTGGGCAACGCAAGCTCCCATTCATTTTGTATTTATTTGTTGTATTTTGCTTTAATAAAAATGCTCTACTGCTACTCACATATTTAACAACACTTAATTATTGCAATCTTTGAAAAACCTACTGGGGCTTTGACTAACATTATAATGAATATAGACCCATAACATATCACATGCCACTTCCAGGCTCAGCTGGAGCGAACAGAACTAGTGGGAAGTTTGTCTTTACTCACATGCTGTATTTTATCCCTCTAGACGTCAGACAGTAACCAGCACCCCTTGTTGGATTGAGCTGCATCTCAACGGCCCCCTCCAGTGGTTGGATAAGGTGTTGACCCAGATGGGTTCACCATCAGTGCGTTGCTCCAGTATGTCCTAAACACAATTCTGCTGCTGCCGACGCAAAGTCAGACTGACATTTCACAATGTTTGACCAGTGTGTCCTAAAGGATACCACCATGCAGTCTTAAACTGATGTACTAACATCATTATATATAAAAAAAAAAAAATTAAAAAAAAAAGGATTACACAATGGACCTGGAAGAGGAGAGAATGACATCACTGATGGACAATAGAGGAATGTTAACAGTGATGTCACCGTGGGCCTGATTACCTTTTGGCTCTGTTGGATCAACGTCAGGCTGACATTCCAATAATCACGGACCTAATGATTGAAATCACCCTGCAATATCAAAATGACAAGAGAGTGATGTCATAACGGACCAGACTACATTAATGTTTTTGGTATTTGACTGAGGCTCTGATCCAGGAACACACAGCGGGAGAGAACTCAGTGACACGACAGCGGCTGTTTTTCGGGGATTGAGCATGTGACCTTCTAGTTACAGGACAGTCTCTCCAACCACTAATCCACATCTTGCCTCCTCACTACCTACCTACCACAGCACAAGCTTGATTCAGTGTCAAGATTTTTTTTTTTCCGTTTACACAAGGTTGACCAACAGCAGAACTGCTACTCCAGGCTCATGTTCAACCAAAGTCAACTTCACGCCTGGATATGAATTTTTTTTAGTGTTTCTTGGTTTCGGTGACCAAACTTCCATTCTGTTTTTTTTTTATCTGAGAGTTCCACTTTTCATGATTTCCTCCTAATCAGTCCAGCACTGTCATGATCATAGACCTGATAACGCTGGACTGCATTGGTCTTCAGCTCCTAGAGTGGTGACATGTTGACGTCTTTAATTAATGATACATACCCCCATGTTCACATGTACACACACACATACTGTAACACGGACACACTTACGCAGTTCATTCACCACTTAACTTACTATTGTAACATCTCTGTTTTGACATAACAGCAAAAAAAATGTCCTCATTGTGAAATGTTTGAACCACGAGTCTGCAGCAGAGCAGATGTTTGAGTGTGGATCAGAGCTGAAACAAAGATGTCTTTTAATCTTCTGTGAGAAGTTTTTTATTTTAAAGTGCGGTCAATGGCTATCCAGCACAGAAGATAACTGGAATGAGTAAGCTAAGGAATCCTCAGAGCAAGAGCGTACAACATGTCACTGTACTGCTTTCCCTACTGCACACTCTTTTCTCTCACGCTCTCTCATTCTCTGCATTAACTTTTTTACCATTATATCATCTGGTTTTATGAAGGGGAGTTGTTTGTAGGACTTGGAGATATTCAGGGCTCTGTATAAATGCAAGAGTCTAAGCCGCAATGTCGCCCCCTGCTGTGTAACAGACACGAAGATTAACACCCATCACTCTATGTTTCACTGATGAAGACATTCCACAAGTCTCTCTTGATTATATGCTTGGACTGACGCACGGTTTCCCCATTATTGATATTGTATTGATAGGAAAAGTCCTGCAGTGTGTGACTTTTAAAAATGGCCTCTATACTGTACTTGCACTGCCCCAAATTATGCACCCTTATTATTGCTACAAGAAAGTTGCCTTTTGATGTAAAGTACAGCAAGATATGCTTTGAAATGTACAGATAGGAATGTTGAAAAGCCCAATGGAAGTGAAGTAAAAAAAAGAAATCTTCCATATTTTTAGTATATTCACTATAAAGATTTTTGTCCTTATATTGTGAGAATTGGCTTATTAAAAAGCGTCTGGAGTATTTGTTTGATTTTAATTAGACCTTTTGCCCTGATCTAAAAGCCAGCTGGTACCTACATCGGTATTTTAGACTCCAAGTCTTTTCAACTCCAAGTATTAAAGCTTTAAGTATTAAACAAGCTAGTTAAACTGCACAGTTATTATTTTCTTTACACATTCTTTTAGCTACATTTTTTTGTATTTTCATGTATTTTTTTATATATAAATCTATTTAAAATCCTCAATGCTTTCTTCCTTTTTATTAGAATTCAATATCTTTTTTTAAAATATGCCCTCTGTTTGAAATGATTGCAGCTTGACGATGATTTATGAAGTATGTAGCATAGGATGTAACATTTTCACTGAACGTATCACTGAAAACAGTTTGTTAGTTCAAATTGTGTGCTTAATGACTTTGAGGCCAAGTCATCATAATTACCATACTCTTCTAGAGTTACCAGTTAATATATAGCAATATTTCTTTTCTTTTGATTTTTGAAAATGTAATTTGGCTGCTAAAACAGTAAATGTGGTAGGGGAATTTTGGAATCTATCACATATTATAGCCATCTAAAAAGCTAGTTTCTAAGAATGTGGCCCAAATTATGATAGTGCTGTCCCAAAGACTGAATGCATGCATGTCTTGTACATTGCAGATCATTTGTGTCAAAAACCTAATAGCTTCAGCTTACAGTTATTGAATTTTATGACTTATAATTGAAAGTTGCTTCAGTCCTCTGGGGGTTTGATTAGTTGCATGGCTCTACAAATCAAGATATCTGTCTAAAAATGTTTCTATTTTCAGTAAACCATTGCCATCAAAAAATTATGATAGAAGATACTGACTTTTTAAGATATTAGGATTTAATCCAACAACTGGGCAATACAGAATTATGTTTCAATATCACAGCAGTTGGTATTAATTTTTAAAGTTGTAAGTTTGGATGGTATTGAATCCTGTCTTTCTTAAGCAACATAGGACATTCCAGTACGCAGTGTAAAAACTGCCTCCAATTACAGCTTTGCAGCTGTTTGATTCTCATGACTGTTTGGTTATACACTGTTAATTTGCCGTGAGTGTGTTTACATGCACACAGGATAGTATATCCTAGTCAAGGCCTCTTTACTGTAAGAGCGTTGCTCATGTGTATCCCAGCATTAAACACATAAGCAGAATGTTATGGATATATTACGATAAATGGGATTTTAAGTGGGACATGTAAATATATGTAAATGGGACTAGGTGTGTACTCATACTGTCACATTCCAGATATCTTGTTTCACTTTCTCCAAACCGTGACCAAAACATGACACGGGTCTAAACATGATGTCGGTGCATGTAAACACTAAACACACTCACATTTTGAGATGACACCCTCTCCTACAAGGGGACGTATTTTGGCATTTGGACCAAGTTGAATGATTGACAGTTTTCAAAATCTCAAAAGTAAATGCTAGTCCTGCAGGACAAAGTGAGCCACACTTTTTCAGTGAAAACCGTTTTCTTCATTCATCTAGCGTTCACCTTGGTCAAATTCGATTGTACTCGTATCCAACAACAGGGATGTTTGTCTCCCTGTATGTGTATCTATCTGTCCTCCTGTCCTGTCTTTTTCCCAGTCTGTCTTTTTTTTCACTTATTAAGGAAAAAGTTGACTGGAGTTTTCAATGCCAAGGTCAGTACACATGCTAAAATGTAATGTTTCCTTACGGTTGTTGTATCAATAATAACCTACATGTTTGTTCTATGCAGTGACACTGATTGTTTGGACTGTATACTCAGAAACATTTCCCCATTAAGAATTATACATCGCTTTTTTCTGATTTTACAGTTCTATGAGAGTTTCCAGGGTCCAGCAAGAGCCTTTGTATCTGATTTTTTTTTTTCTTTAAACCAACTAGCTTTTCTCACTTCCTGAAAAGTCTGTTTTTGAATTGCAAGATGAGGCCAAATGAGGTTTCATGTAGGCTCCATCTACACGTTGTAAGGGTCCACATTGCTATATACAGGTCACATATTGTTGTTTTTTTTTCTTTTGTGATGGACAATTGTGTATTCCCAAATGAGCCTCTTTCTGATGGATTTCTAAGAAATCGGCTTTTTGGAGAAAGTGAAGTTTCTGTCCCTAGTGATGTTATTGTATAGTTGTGCTTTCATTTTTACCTTACATGCTGTTTCTTTTCCTTGCTATCCACAGATCATATTCCATTAGACAACAAGCTGTTAGGATTTCTGTCTTCAAACACTGATGATGATCTTCATAGGCTTTCCAGCTATTCTGCATATACAGACAACTTCTTACAGTGTACACTAATAAAGCTGTTTTAATTCAACTGGAAATTATGTCTTGCCTTTCCCATTTTGATTTAGCAGTGAAAAGCCATGTGTCAATAGGTCTCTAGTACAAGGCATTCTGTTTCCTTGTCGCGGAAGCTGTCAGTTCAGGCCAGCATAAGCGGCATGTGTACCCAAAGTCAAAGACATTCATTACAAGACTTTACAGGTGTATCTGGCAGCAGAACTTGTCTATCAGAGCTTTACAATAGAAGCACTACTACCTTTATTCCTCTGATAAATGCAAAATTGAACACTATTTCTTTCATGTCACAAATCAACCTTGATAGAGATAGCTGGCTATGAATATTGCCCATTTACCACTATCTCTTTTAATTTATCTGACATCCTTATATGGAGATGTTTCCCTTGCTCTCATTTTATCATGGAGGAAATAGGCTACGTTTTCTCATACAAATACAATACATGTAAATGTTGAACTGGCCTTGCATTCTCGTATTTTTCAATCAGTGAATTGAAAATTTCTCCTCACTGAAGCTGATGAAATTTAAATGTCTGTGCTAATATATTACTTTGACGTTTTGTCTTAAATCTACCAATGACGCACTGACAGGGGGCGGGGCTTGATTAGGGGGCCAGGTACCTTTACGTGAGTAGAGCGTAAAGGTACTTTTCGCGGCCATTTTGAGCTGACATTTGGGGTTTAACCTAAACTAGCTGGGGGCCCTATAGCAGAAACCATGACTGTCTACCTCCCCGAACTAACAAGAAATTATCTCAAGGTTGTTTTCTGCCTTCGGACTAAGTTTATCCATAAAACTTGAAGGACGACACACCTGTTTGGGCCTGCTGCTAAAACTGCGACATTAGCCAACTTCAGGTAAACCACGAATTTCCATATAGCCCAGCAGAAACTTACACTTAATTAAAACACTGAACACTTGAGGCTTTTAGGTTATACGCAGCTCTTCCTATTATTTCCACCATGGGACACCAGATGTTTTCATTAAATGTGATTGCACACAGTGAAATTACAAATCAGGGCTGCATTTACAATTCTTCAGAGCAATTCAGTGAGTGTAGAGATACACAAAAATATTGCACATTGAAGTGTTGCTGTGTGTAATACACTTGAAAGGCCGGTAGAGGGAGGTAGAAGCACACTAATGAAACACAGTCCGTGTATTTATTAGATTGGATCAATTTGGGCAGTGCTCATACTACTCTAAATTGTCTGTATGATTATTAATCTCTGAATGTGTTAATTTAGAAAAATGTGTTTTGGGGATATGGATATGCTTTGACAATTAAACTACAGTCATTTTCAACCTATACCAACATGTCAGTACAATTCAATTTTTCATTTATTTATTTTTTTTGACACAGAATATATTAGATAATCTCTATATAATTTCTAAATAATAATATCCTTGTTGTATCAGATTATTCAGGTGTGTTAAAAACTTACCTTTCAACCTTTAACATAGTACTATAAACAAAACACTTTTTAAGGGGTGTAACATGCATTGTTTGACACTGTAATATGTTTAATTTTGTCAAATCTGTCTATTTATTTAATTGGTTGAGTTTTTTTTTTTCAAGAGATGGATATATCTTTTGGCATCAAAGTCTTTCAGTTATTTAATGACAGACTGACACCCTTATCAGTCATAACCTGAATTTAAAAGGTCTGATCATAAGGGTTTCCTCTTTTTTTGACAAAAAGCAGAAGCAAATTCAGATAAACAGATAAACAATAAGGATGTGATAAATCCAATCTTGTTGTGACTCTACCTCAGAGGCTCACCGTTATGCTGTATTTCCATTTCTACACATGCACACACACATAGACTTTGGATTGCAACCTTGAAACAGTAATTGATAAATAAAAAACAAATAAATAAAAAGTTATTTTCTCCCTCTGAATTATTTAGATTTGTTTACTGTCAGCGAGTGGAAAATCAAACCCTTTTGTGCACAGTGCAGCAGGCTACTTAGTGAAATGACGGCCTTACAGTTAAACATCCCATACACATTAAAACACATTACAAACCTTGGCAGTTAAAAGGTTTGGTGGACTAGATTGAAGAGACCGTGAGTGTATGGTTGTTGTTCATATAATTGATATCATTATGATGTAAATGTACCAAATTTACAAAATGGCTAGTTTTCATTCGCTGGATTGCGGGATGTGTGTATCTGTTATTGTGTCTCAGCTGTCTGGATTTGCTCATGCGTCAATGAGCATAATTCTTGGGGAGCCACCAGGTTTTTACATATGCATCTGTGTTAGTGCACGTGCATTGCCGTTTATGTGCAAAGTGTGGTTTTTGCCTGCCTGAGTGAGTCCGTTTTTTTTCTAAGTGATCCGCTTGCGCTCCATTACCAGAGCATCATTAAACTGCTGTTGTTGATGCTCGCCCTCCTTCCTTACGGTTTGGCCTTGGATCTCATCCTTTCCCCCGAGCCCTATTACAGTACAGAGCAGTAAGCATTTCCCAAACAAATTAATACCATATCCTGAGTGTACGTAAACTTTCTGGAAGTGTAATATAGACTGGTAATGGTGGCAGTCATTTTTATCTCCTGTGGTTGCAGAACGGATTTCAGTTTATGTTTATGTTTCTGAATGGTTTATAGACACAAGCATGTTAATTCCTGTGACTGTGGCGTCTGCTTTATGGGCTAGATATTGATCAGACGTGCTGTAACCATACCGTCTCGTGTAGCGGCTGCAAATGCAAAACGCTTTCCAATAACTATGAAGGTGATTCAGTTTTGTAAATTACAGTCAGTTGCATTGCAAAAGTGAGCCTACAGTGTATTATAGATTTCATATGAACATGATGTTGGTTGGTCCAGAAAAATAATAGCAGGTTCAGTGTAATTATGAAGAAAGAAATTAGACTGCACCATTTCCAAAAGATGCATTCTTAGGATTGCTGTTGTTAACAATATTGTTTATGAATATTAGCCTATACATTCAAACACGCTATTTTGCACACACATTATTTATGAATAGATTCAAATTCTTCAACTAATTGGCTATTGATTTCTATATCTATCTTTACCTACCTGTGACACACGGGGGAGGTTTTTCAAAAACACACTTGACTCTCCCTGTCTGCCATCTTTGATTCCTGGTGACATAGCAACGTAGGTCTCGACATATGACCTGATGGCTGACCCCAGACTGTCATCTATCATTAATATGACTTAATTTCTAACGTTGTTTTTGTGCCGTCTGACGTCCTGGGGTAAGGTTCCTCCCAGGGTTCCTTACATTTCACCTACCTGACCCCTCACTTCTAAACCTTATACATGCAGCCTGATGTGTGTGTGTGTGTGTGTGTGTGTGTGTGTACTCTTCTCTGGTGTGTTTCTTTCCTGGACAGGGTTAAGTGGGTCATGCTTAGGGGACAGGAGATATGTGTGTGGAGAAACTCTCTTTACCTCTTAGCTTTAGGTCGTAGAAAGGCACTGTGTGTGTGTGTTTTAGGGCTATAGGACCTGAAGAGGGGTAATCATGTATAAGTTATGTCAACTAATTAAGACTGGGCCCTAACCTATGGTTGACCCTGAGGAAATAACAATGCACCATCTAAAAGCCTTTGTATCTGTGTACCTGTGGCCTCTTGGCCACACGAGAGTGTTGGATGTCCTGTGTGTGTGTGTGTGTGTGTGTGTGTGTGTTCTGGCTGGCTGGTAGTGCAGGGCTACCTTGGTCTGGTAACTGGAGCACAAGGAGAGGAGAAATGAGAGAGCAAAGAGAAAAGGACAGTGAGAGAGTGAAGGAGAAAAGAGAAGGGGTGAAAGAAAGAAAGTACCTCTTCAGTGAAAGAAAGTAAGAGAGAGGCAGAAGCCGGGCCCATGTAATTAGGCCTAAATGAGTTTTCCACTGACTCAGTGGGTCGTGGCAATGCAGCACTGAGACAAAGATAGACTGCAGGTCAGGGAGTCATCGAGTCAGGGAGACAGAGCATGCTGTGGTCATATAAAGAGAGAGGGGGTGCAGTAAGGGATGGTAGAACTGATGGCCTCCTCTGGTCAAGGTTTTTCAGGAGAGATGCACACTTACAGTTTTATTACTTTTTTAACTTTACAACTGTACAAAGAACAATTTTACACATCCACCTCACCAGCTTATGTGGCACTGCATTGGAGAAAAGCCTCCCACAATTCTCTGTTACGGTTACCCCCACACAGGTGATTTCACTTATAGTAGCTGATTAGACCTCTTCTCAGGACTATGCGGACATGTACTAAGGCTGTCACCTTTTTATTGAAAATTTGAACTAATGTTTGACTAATAGATAAAAAACTAATCTGTAATAATCTGTTTGAATTCAAAATTTTCAGTGTAAGTGCATCAGGCCGTGCCTTGTACTTCGACATCTGTCTGGCTTTTATGCTACAGAGAGCTGCATGCACTGCATGGCCAAAAGTATGTGGACACCTGAACTTTACACCCAAATGTGGTAAATGGCTGCATTTATATAATGCTTTTGTCCAAAGCGCTTAACAGTTTTTTTCATTCATTCACCCGTTCATGCACCGATGGCAGCAAGCTACCATGCAAAGTGCTGGCCCGACCATCGGGAGCAATTTGGGGTTCAGTATCTTGCCCAAGGACACTTTGACATGAGGACAGGAAGAGTGGGGGATCAAGCTACTAACCCTG